>NW_026000068.1:5535108-5555262 GCF_001458135.2 Marmota marmota marmota | reverse complement strand
TCTCAAAAAAAAAAAAAACAATGGCAGTAGCTTAGGAGGCTGAGGCAGGAGGATCGAGTTCAAAGCTAGCCTCAGCAACTTAGCAACTTAATAAGGCCCTACCTCAAGATGCAATATAAAATGGGCTAGGGATGTGTCTCAGTGGTTCAATGCCCCTGTATTCAATTCCCAGTGCCAAAAAAAAAAACCCAAGAAGGAAAAAAATGATATTCTTGTGCATCAACATGAACCAGTCAGAACAGGCAATTTAAAATTCTTATTTATAGAACAAGAAAATAATTTCACATGCCTAAGAATAAATCTAGGAAAAACTTCTACTGATTTTGTAAAAAAGAAAAAAGGTCTTTGAAGGATATGGAAGTCAACACATTTCTTAGAGAGATTTGCCCTGTCATTTGGTAAAATGATTCTCATAGAAGACAGCAAATCTCTGGATGTGTTTTATATTATCCCTTTTTAATTCCTAGGCTTTATATATCTTTCAAAGCAAAATTCAGAAATTCAATGTAATTTAAATCCAGATCCCAAGTGGACATGTCAGTGAACATGACAAACTGGTAATTCATACAGAAAAGTAAGCTAAGAAAATGGGGAACCAGGAAGGGAAACTTGGCCTTCCAGAGCGTGAGGCTTCTTATGAAGAAGCTGGCCAGTGCGCTGGGCAAGGCAGCAGGGCTCACACAGCAAGCCCAGGTTCTCAGGGGTTCTGTGTGGGTTTCCTGGGCACCAGGGTGAAGGTGCCCCTGTAGGACCAGGTAAAGCCAGGACGTTGGATTGTGAAGAAGAGAGGTGGGCACTGAGGTCGGGAGGCTGCTGGCCAGGTGTGCTGGGCTTGGTTGGGACCGTGGCAAAGGACAGATGGTACCACCCACAAATTCCTGTTTCTGATACAACAGAGCATTTAGAGCCAAACAGACCAACTTGAGTCCACTCAGCCCAGCCCTGCCCTCTGGGGTAGAAATGGAGGCACATGGGCCGTGATGGCTTGGCAGAGGTCACACGAGGACCCACTGAGAGGTCCCCAGGAACCTCATCTCAGGGCTTAGTGGGGTTGTTTCTGACTGAAACACCGAGAACACTCTGCCTCTTGCACGGCCTGTGCCCTGCGCCTCCCCCTGAGCTCTCTCCTCCCTTGGCCTTGGCAATTCTTCTCCTTGTTCTCATCTCCTCCTAATGGCTCCTCCTCCACCCATTTCTGGATTCTGTTTCTCTCTGTTTCACCCTGGTGCCTGATGTCTGCACCAACCCCATGAAGACCCCATGGGCTGCTCAATTCACTCTCTCTCTCTGGATGCCTGCAAACCCGTGGCTTCATTTACAAGCTCTGAGCTGAAAGTTCATCTACCCGTAGCTCCAGCCGGACTCTCCCTGGACAGCACACCATGTGATCAAGCTGCCAGGTGGCCACATGGGGAGGACCACCACCCAGCAGGAGCACACAGGAAACCCACTGGTTAGTCCACAGTCTGAAGGTAGGGCGCCACCCCGACGGGGCATTTTCTAAGCCGAGAGCCTCACCGAGGACCATAACAGACTGGTGGTCCCAATAGGAATGTGAAGCAGCCCTCTTCACAGCACGTGATCATGTTGCTAGGAACACAGTGTCACAGAAGTCTGTCTATAAGGGTGGCAACTGTCATGGACAGTTGGTTTAGGATAGAGTAGGGTTAGGGCTCCAGTCCCAAAGGGATTTGGAAACCTAGATGGGGCACTCAGGAAATAGAACCACATCACCAAAGCTGGGCTCAAGACATAAAATAAGACTCTGCCAAGCGGCAGCTCAGCTATTCAAACAGGGGACCATACAAGACCAGTCCAGCTCCCCAGCTGACAGCAGGATTGATTAGTCACAATAGACACTGAGTGCTCTCGGCCACCAGGCACCTCAAAAATGGCTATTTCAAAAGATTTTCTTCTCTGGGCCTGGCTTAATTCACTTTCATGTGGAGCAGAGGAATAAGATTCAGTGATGTATTTCATTGCATGCTAACCACAGTTAATGATGATAGGTTGTATATTTAAAAATTGCTAAAAGAGAAGACTTTAAATATTCTCAAACACAAAAAAATAAGTAGATGAGGTGTTCCATATGTTAATTAGCTTGATTTAATCAACCCACAAAGTGCACATACATCAAAACACCTCATTGCTCCCCATAAATATATACCATGATGTCAATTAAAAGGAATAATACAATTTTTTTTTTAATTTGTTCTCAGTTCTAGGTCTATTCTTTGGAGTTTAGAGACACATTTGCAGAACTAAGATGAATACAGAGTAAGGCGCAAGAAGAAACACAAAAAAGCACTCTAACTCCTTTACCTGGTCCCAGGGAGAGACAGTGCCTCCGAAGCACATGAACAAGTACCCCATCGCCACGAGACACATCCAGATCACCAAGGAGAACACGCGCAGCAGCTTCTTAAACACAGACTCAATGCAGACGAGGATGAATATCGCGAAGAAAATGGCCAGCGCCGTTGGAACTGTTATTAAAAAGGCCACGTGGTCTTCAACTTCCTGAGGAGGGGAAAAAATGAGAAGTTACAACTGAGAGATCCCAGGAAACTTGTAATTTATCTTGTTACATTGTTCTAACATTAATCAGTGTCAAAGTCTATTGGTGTTTTAGTCATTTAAAAAAATTTTTAAATTTGTTTTAATTAGTTATACATGACAGTAGAATGCATATATACACTTTGATATATCATACATAGATGGGTATAATTTCTAATTTTTCTGAGTGTACGTGTTGTAGAATCACATCAGTCATGCAGTCATATACACATACAGTAAAATGTCTGTTTCAGTCTACCATCCTTCCTATCCCCATAACCCCGCCCCTCATCTCATTTCATTCCCTCTACCTAATCTAAGGTAACCATTCTTCCTTAGTGCCCCTTCCCTTATTGTGAATTAGCATTCAAATATCAGAGAAAACATTTGGCCTTTGGATTTTTGGTATTGGCTTATGTAGCTTAGCATGATACTCTCCAACCTCACCAATTTACCAGCAAATGCCATAATGTTCATTCTTCTTTAAAGCTGAGTAATATTCTGTTAAATACATACATACATATATATATATAATATTTTCTTTATCCATTAATCTATTGAAGGACACCTAGGTTGGTTCCATAGTTTAGCTATTGTAAATTCAGCTACTATAAACATTGATGTGGCTGTGTCACTGTAGTGCTGATTTTAAGTCCTTTGGGTATAAACCAAGAAGTGGGATAGCTGGGTCAATAGGTGGTTCATTCCAAGTTTTCTGAGGAATCTCCATACTGCTATCCATAGTGGTTGCACCGATTTGCAGTCCCACTAGCAGTGTATGAGTGTGCCTTTTCCCCCACATTCTCACCAATGTTTATTGTTGCCTGTATTTTTGATTACTGCCATTCTGAATGGAGTGAGATGAAATCTTAAAGTAGTTTTGATTTGCATTTTTGTCAGTTTTTTGTTTCTGTGACTAAAGTGCCCAAGCAGCAAACTACAGAGGAGATGGAGTTTATTTGAGGGCTCATGGTTTTAGAGGTCTTAGTCTACAGAAGGCAGGCTCCATTCCTCAGGGCTCTAGGTGAGGCAGGACATCATGTTAGAAGAGTGTGGCAGGGAGAAACAGCTCACATGATGATCAGGAAACAGAAAGAGAGAGCTCTTCACTCTCCAGATACAAAATATGTACCCCATAGCCACGCCCCCAATGAGCCACCTCCTCCAGCCACACCCCACCTGCCTACAGTCACCACTCGGTTAATCCCATCAGGGACTAATTCACTGATCAGGTTTAGGCTATAACCCAATCATTTCTCTCCAAACCTTCTTGCACATTGTCTCACAGATGAGCTTTGGGGGACACAACATCTAAACCATAATAAGGATTTTAAAAAATTATTTCAAAAGTAGAACAGTTTGAACTATTGAAAATTCATTTTATATTAAATAACCAGTTTTTCTGAATAGATCATACAATATTGTCTATTTAAACTAGGCAAAGAATCTAGACTTTAATCTTTACATTTTTCCCTGAGAGATGGGGAAATAGATTTTATATAAAAGAAAATACAAGAAAATGAGAAAATGCAAGAGCACAATGTGTCAGGAGAATCTAAGACACCAACTTCCTCGCCTGGATCAGAGACCGAAAGTACCCTGGCCCTATCATGATGAGCTTTTACCTTAATGCATAGCAATTAGTGTTTTAACGGGATTATAGGTTAATAGAAAAGGGTCAGAAAGTCCTAAATATAGAAGGCAAGAGCCCAGAAAATGCTTACAAGAATATGCCATGTTTGCTATTCTATTCCCATCTATCCCATCTCTCCTGGGCTCCCATGGCAAAAGAAAAATAGGCATTTATTATTTAGCCTCTTACTGATGATGCATTTTTCTAAACTCATTTTCGTACTTCAATACCCATTTTCTATTTATCTTCCAGCCCCCCCTTCCCCCCAAGGGCAAACCAATTATTTCAGTTCCGTGCAACGTCAGCCGCATGTCAGGTACCATGTTTCCTTTGATCACACAAGCAGGGACTGAGGCTTAGCACTGGCGGAAAGTTAACTGGAATCTTGCTGTCTACAGCATTCGTGAGAGGATGGGATGCAGCCTAAGGTCTTTAATCCTCACCCAGGTGGGTGGTGTTACTCAAACACCCGCAGGGGCATCAGCTGAAGAGCCAAGGGGCACATATCCATAATCCTTGCTACTTAGGAGGCTGAGGCAGGAGGATTACATGCTTGAGGTCAGTCTAAGCAACTTAGCAAGACCTTGTATGGAGCAGCCAGGTAATAAATACCTAAGCTGCAATGATGGGCACAGGGCTCCTCCATCTCATCAGCAGCTCCAGCCTCACACTAGAGATGGCTCCACCCAAGTGCCAAGCCACTGTCCTCAGAAGAAGTGCAGATCCCCAGAAAACCCCACCCAGGTTCCCAGAGAGAGGACAGAACCAGAATCCTGGCCCCCTTTCCACTGACTTTGTTTCCTTTTCTCTCTCAAATTATGTGTGCATCAGATGACACCTGGGAAAGAGGCACCAGAATGAGGGAATTAAATTCAGAAATAAAATAATTAATTTCCTTACCCCTGCAACAACCCTACAAGGGGGCCCTCGTGTGAGCACCATTCTACAGTTGGGGAAACTGAGGCACACGAAGGGCTGCTGTGGGTTATAAGGCTGGCAAGGGAGAGTGCCAGGACTCCAGCCAGGGACGGCTCGCAGGGTCTGTGGCAGGTGACGGGCCCTCTGGTCCTGTGGCAATCAGCAGTCCAAACAATGGGGGTCTGCCTTCACCTGGCCAAAAGGGTTTCTCTCCAGAACTGGCAGAAAGCAAGGAGATCAAATGAGGTGCCCTCACTCGGCGCCTCCAGTGCCGTTCGCATCCATGATCAAGTCCCCCCACTTTTGATGGCCATTTCAAAAGGGCATTAGACATCCACCTGGCGGCGAGAGCTCCCCAGCACTCAGAGATGCCATGAGCGTGCAGGGAGGGACGCAGCCTCTCGAGGACATCAACTTTGAGACTATGACCACTACACACGGATCCATGGAAACCAGTTTCACCTGCAGCCTCCACCCACAGTGAACTCACTGCGCACGCGAAACTAACCACTCTGCGGCCAGAAAATCACTGTTCTAAGGACTGTGGCTTCTTCCACGAACCCAGCAGGGAAGAAACAACCGCGGCCTCCGCCCGCTCTTACATCACCAGAGAGACCAAGAAGCGGAGACAAAAATGACGACTGCCAGGTGGAAATTAGCAATTGCAGGAGGAAGGATGGACGGAGAGGCAGTCCTCACAGGAAGTGGGACCAGGTGAGTGGCCCCAAGGAGCCTTTCCTGACTTCCTCTTGGAAAGCCGTCTGTCAAGCGGCAAAGCCCCATGTCTCAACTTGCTAGGCACAGTGCCTAAGACTGATGCTATTTTTGATTAAAATATTGGAGTACCCATTCTCTCTTCTTATTTTCTAAAATTTGATCACTGAGGAGTAACTCGTCTGGTCTGACTTCTCCATTAGTTACAGAGGCATAGTGGTGGCTCCTGAAATCCCTTAGAGACCCGCAAAATAGTTTAATTTCTTTTAAATTGAGAACAACAACAACAACATGGCCAGCAAGCATTTTGGGTTAGTGATTATATTATCCTTGTGGTAACACAGTCTCCAAGGGTCATTTCCATATATTTCTAAGGAGGATGGCCCCTAAGCCATAACGCAATCCCAGGCAGCTGGACACCCTCGCCCACAAGGTGTGTGACATCCCTGTGCATTCCACACAGCAGAGGAGGAGGGCCAGCTTCCAGCATTGGGCCTGCCTGGTGCCACCTGGCCAGGGCTTTAGGACACACAGCTGCTCATGGTGGTGACCCTGCCTTTAGAAAGCCTGGGCCTACTGAACAACAGGAACTCTCTGAGGAGGAGAGCGCCACTTATTCCTTCTACACGTGTCTTTGATGGCCAGGTCTGAACACGGTTTAATATGGACTTCTCTATAAAACAGGACCTTTTATATCAGTGTCAAACAAACAAGAACATAAGCACATTCATTAAAGAATGTATAAGCTTGTAAACTCCAGGCTTGCTGATCTCACAAGGAATGTTAAGGCCAAGTCCACACAATGAGGACAGGCCCTCAGACCAGAGTCCCACACTCTCCCCTGCCCCACCCTCCCCAGAGCACAGGAAGGGAGATGCACCCTCAGAGATGCACCCTGCAGCTGTGTTCTTCCAAGTCAGTCCAGTTTTCAAACTTCAGAATATAAAACAAAGTCACTCGTAAAAAACAAGCCAAAACATCAACCATTCAAAATTAAATATTTTTTGTATTTTCCAACCCTCCCTCCCCTTGTGGGAATAAAAACATTTCCATACAATGCAAACAAATAAAATGTATGGAAATGCCCTTAGTAGTCCTAAAATGTACTAAAACACCTTTAAAAAGGTTAAAGAAAATACCCCGCGAGGCACAGTGAGTGAGAGACACCAAGGTGCCTTTCACAAAGGAGCTGCCGGGCACCGGTTCATCACGGCCGCGATAATGGGTTCCAATCACTCTCTTCCAACATTCTATCCTTTAATTTTCGATGTCTTTTCTGGTAATTTTGTACAGCTTCTTCTAATTGCTAGGCCTATTAAATACCCATCGCTTTTATTTATTATGCGACAATTCTGCTGCCTCGGAGGCTTTTCCATAGAACCATGGTGTATCTGTATTTCCCTCCCTCCCGTCTGCACGGGTTTGTTGTTGTGGTTGTGGTTGTTGTTTTGTTGAAAGTACCATTTTTCATCTAGATGGGAAAGGGGAAAGGACAGTCTACATAAAATAATGCTTCCTGATGAAGAAACAGGCTTCAGGGAAGTGCTTCACAGTCAGACAGACAAAGGGCAGAAGCCCACGCCCACTCCTTGCCACTGGGTGCCTTGGGGAGATGGAGCCTACCTTGGGTGGCCTCTCCATTGCACACAGACTCAGGGGTGTGTGGCTGCTGGTGTCTGGCACATCACAGGCACACTGCAAGCAACAGTGATCGCTGAGCAAGATGAACTGTGCGTGCAGCCATAAAACAGGTCTGATACAGATACATGCATGGAGATTTACATGTTCACAAGTCCATAGTAGAAGAAATCATTTTCATTCTTACTGCATACAGTCACAATGCATTTTACCAGGAAGTACAAAATGAATATTGTTATGGTGTAGACCTGAGGTGTACCCTAAAAGCTCACAAGTGATACAAAGCAAGAAAGGTCAGAGGTAATGGCTGAGCTATGAGAGCCTTAACCTAAGCAGAGCATGAATCCACTCGAAGGATTAACTGGGTGTAGCTGTGGGCAAGTAGGCTGTGGCTGGTTGAGGTGGATCACTGGGGGCGGGCATGGCTTTGGGGTTTGTATCTTATCCCAGGTAGGCCTGGCTTGCTCTCTCTCTCTCTCTCTCTGCTTCCTGGTGGTCACGTCCAGAGCTGCTTTCCTCCACCATACTTTTCTGCCATGATGTTCTGCCTCACCTTGGCCAGGAACTATGGAATCAGCCAACCAGGGACTGAGCCTCTGAAACTGTAAACCAAATAAACTTTTCTTCTTCTGATTGTTTTTGTCAGGTCTTTTGGTCTCAACAACAACAACAACAAATCTGAATACATAGGCAATTATAACTTAAGCACATAAAACTAGTAAAAGAGCCTCAAAGTATACAAAACAAAAATTTTAATTTCAGAGGAAAGGGTAAACTAATACACTGAGTATAGCGGATCCATCACCTCCCTCTAGACATCAGTAAGCTGAGCAGACGGTAGAAATGAAAACAAACAAAAGGGTAGAAAAGATTTGAACCTCACAATTAGCAAGCTTGCCTTGTTGAAAAACACAAAACTCCACCCCCAACCATCAGGGAGAACAATATTTATTTCAAGTGCACACAGAACATTTATATAATCGTACATCAGGTAGCCTGCACAAAATTTCAAAAATCAGGAGTCACAGCGTAGTTTAAATTAGAATCTTATTACAAAGACACAAATTAAAGCTCAGCACATATTCATGTCATAAAAAGCAGAATCCTAAATAACTTTTTGATCAAAAATTATAACATGAATTTTAAAATAATGAAAACAATACCTACCCATGGGTGTGGGACTTGGGTAGGGAACTGAGAAGCTTCAGAGCTGAGCTAAATGGCTCTGGGGTCAGTTTGGCTTTGCTGGGAATTCTAGTTCCCAGAATCATATTCCTTCTACAATTCTTGGATAGAGTTGAACTAAAGAGAAATTTGTACCAGATTCGGGAAGCACAAAAGCCCTGACCCAAGTCCCCACAGTCCAATGGGCCACGGCAGTCACAGTGCCCTGGGGACGGCTTCTGCCCGTCCTCGCCCGGCTTCTCCACGTTCCCCTCTTCTTCCCATGTTCCAGATGCTGGAGAACAGGGCCCTGCAGACCCTGGGCTGCAGAAGCACAGGAGCAGGCAATGAGGAAGCAACAGTTCCCAGAGACTTCCTCTCGGCTCCCTGTTCTGGTCCTTAGGGTGACCAGCCATGCTTATCTCCACGGGCTTTCTGAAAACTTCAGCTTCTCCACCCAGACCAGCGCTTCACGAAGCCTTCTAAGGACACTCCTTTGGAGAAACAATTGCTGGTTTACTCCCAGATCCGAGAGGGGACCATGGGTCAGAGTTTCCACGCCATCAAAGATGCCCATCACCCCTGGAGTGCAGTCTGACACTCCAACGACCCTTTGTTGAGACCTGTGAGGATGCGGGTGACTCAGAGCCAAGGTCCAACTAGGAGGGTGGGACAGCGAATTCTTCCAACTGGTCAGAACAACTCAGGGAAAGAAAGCTAGGAAAGTGTATTCTCCTATAGGCTTAAAATACACACAAGACAAAAGAATGAGAGAGAGAGCGAGAGAGCGAGAGAGAGAGAGAGGGAAGAGAGGGCAGAGAGAGGCAGCAAATGCAGAAGCTCGTCCTGAATGAAGAGAACCCTGGCCGTCTCCTTGACGCTATGTGGCCTCTAGAATCCACAGGTGAGAAGACAAATGAGTCTGAGAAATCTGTTTCCAAAAACACATCAACCCAAACCATGGCTCTTCTAGATTTAGAAAAAACTTGGGGTTCCCTATCTGCCTATGCCATCGCAGGAAGTGGCTGAGAAAGCTGCTCCATCTGCAGAAAAGGAATCTCACCCATACTCAATCCAAATGTGGTCAGGAGGGTTATACTTGAGGAAGAACCTCCCAGAGGGAAGAGGCAGAAGCCGCAGAAGATAAGAGGACAGGAGCCTAGTCCAGGAAAAGGATCAGGGTCCAGAGAAAGAACAACCCTCAGTCTCAGGGCCGGGGACCTCAAATGCCTGCCCAGTGGGTGCAGAACTACTGGAAGCCAGAGCCCAGGGCGTGTGACTCTTCCTATGAGACAATGGGAGGGTCTTCTGGGGGGTCCTCTATGGGAGGTGGTTGATAACCTGTGTTCCAGTCCCTAGGTCTCCAGACCAAGAGAAGCCACACTCAGGCTTGATAAAGAAATGACAGCTCACAGTTCCCCATAAACAAAGGAATGTCCCTCTCTCAGAGACCCTTGACTGGGCCTGTTGCCTTGAATGGGTAGGTGGCTTCCGGGAAGCGGATTTTCCTAAGCAAGGGATGCACTAAATATATGGCAACCAGGGAGGTGCACAGTAATAGTAATTAGGGCGGCTAAACACCCTGTTTCACTTCTCTGCCTGGCTTTGTCAGCAAAACTGGCTGTGACAGTTCCCTTCCCTGTGGCCATGCTCTTGTGTAATTCTCCCCAACTTTGACGTTGGCCCCTGCCATTTGACTCCTTTGGCCAGCCTAATGACAACTGTGTCACACCAGCAGGCTCGACAACACTTGACATGGTGACCTTGCCCTCTTGCTTGGTGCCCTTTGGAGTTATCAGAGCTTCATGCAGAGAAACTCTGGCTAGCCTGGTAAATGAGGGAAGAATGCAGTCCAGTGACCTGTCATCCCACCCAAGTACCATGCCTTACAGCTGCCAACTGGCTGCACGTGCAAATGAAAGCCATTTTAGGAGATCTAGCTATGAACCAACCTGCCAACCAACCACACAAATATGAGCTAGAACAGCACCAATCAGCTGGGCATTCTTCAGTAAGACACAAGAGCTCACCCACAAAACCCTGAGATAAATAAGAGTAGTTATTCTTACCTGTTAACTTCTGGGGTGGTTTGTTACACAGCACAAGCTAACTGATAATCCTGTGGACGTTTGGAATGGCTTATATGAAGCAGTATAGCAAAATGTACTTTCCACATATGTGTGACCGACCACCTCCTGTCCCACATGCTGCTGGCCCTTTTCTCCCCAAGTACCGTTCTGTATTTCCTTCTATTGAACCTGGAGATACTCAACAAAGAGCATGGTGTAATTAGTTTACTTTGGCTTCAGGGACAGGATCATAAAAATGTCAAGCATGTCTACCTTGTTCTTTTAGGATGATCACTGTTGGAACTCAGCTACCATACTCTGAGGAAGTCACGTTTTACGTAATCATTTGGAAGGGCCATTACAGGTGTTTCAGCCAACAGTCCCAGATGACTATCAGCTGCTGGCCAGCACTGACCCCCAGACAGTGGTCAATTGTGCTTAAAGTTGTGCTTCCCCCAACTTTTAAGCCTCTGCACAGAACGGCTGCTCTGGCCATGCCTGACCAAACTGAAGATTAAAGATGAAAATAAATGACTTCGTTGTTTAAAGTTTTCTAGGGGTTTTTAATACAACAAAATATAAAGGAACACTTAATCTGGCCCAGAGAAAAAGACATCACTTCATATGTAAGATGTTAATTGTCAGCAGTAAAACCTTGTAGCACTCTTCTCCACCTCCTCTCATCCTGAATCCCCAGTGATGGCCCTGAGGTCCCCTGCTGACTCACACTTAGTGTGTGTGTGTGTAAGTCATACTCGTTGTGTGAAGCCACAAAGATTTTGGAATTTTGTGTTTTCTTAGCATGATCTTCAGTATATTCTGACCAAAGTAACAGAAAGTCATAAAGATAATGGGAAGTAACAAAATACATAACAGAATAAACTAAGACAAACATTAGTTCCAAAGATGAAGCACTGTAGAACCTCAAAGTGAGAATGCTGTCATCAAATGCTTGCCATCACGTTTGAGAATTTGGATGAATTACAACATTCCTGAAAAACATATTAATGACACTGACCAAAGAAACCAAATACTAAGTAGTCTGTTACTACCAAAGATACAGAAACAGAAATTTTAAAATCTCCCTACAGGAAAAAGCAAGAAGCCCTTGCCTTTCTAGGCAAATTACATCAACTCTTTCCAACATGGTGAAAACTTCTTTTAAAAAAACCAAAAGGGAAAATATACTCCCTAATTTATTTTATAAGACTAGAAAAAAATCTATTTTAAAAAAGAAATAACAGGCTGATAGAGGAAATTTTCAAATCTATTGCAGCCAAAGAATATCCGCAAAAATCTTAAATAAAATATTAACACATTACCCACAGGCTTTCATGAGATATCACGAAAACTGAATTTGTCACAGGAATATAAAAAGTTGCTTAATGTTAGAGAAATCTATAATTTCAATTCAGTACACTGACAAATTAAAAACTCCCCCCAAAGCACATGGTTATCTCCACTTGGTAAAAGTCAATACTTTCTTTCTTTCTTTCTTTTGGTAGATTAGAATACAAGGAAATCTCAGAGGATACCTACAAAAACTCTCAACAACATCATTCTTAATGGATAAACTGTGAATGAATTCCCCTTAAAAGCAGGAAAGAGCCCCAGGGACCCCAGGCACCAATTCTGTCAATATTATAATACCAGCATAATAAAACAACAAAAAGAAATCAAAGGCTTTGCTTTTAGAAAAGATTAAATATAACTCATCATTTGTCAATGGTATGACAGTCCACGTGGGGCACCTGGGAGACCCTGTGATTCAGTTCCGCACATAATAAACAGGATGTGCTTTTTTTTTTTAAGGTTATATTACAGTTTAATTGTTTATCAAGGGTTTTCTATTTTTTCCATTTTCTTTTTTTTTATTATTAGTTGTTCAAAACATTACATAGCTCTTGACATATCATATTTCATACATTTGATTCAAGTGGGTTGAACCGTCGTAAGCTAGGGACTGTCTATCATTTGCTATATGTATAATGATAAAATGAATACAAAGAAGAGAAAAAGTAATAAAAAAGCAATTTCCATATGAAGTTTACATCTGAAGAGAGCAGAATGGAATGGGTGGAACATGTAGACAGAAATATGTACCTGGAGGTATATATTTGTTGGTATTCTATCCAACTAGGTTTATTTATTTATAAATAAATAAGTGAGCCAAATATAGAGCAAGGAGGATTATGCTCAAGAATCCAACGCTAATCAAATTAATCAAATGATTAATCCATTCTGTGTACCTGACGTCCAATTCCAAAGAACATGGACATTACGTGTTTGAATTAACTGCAGGTCAGTGATGGGGACATTCACCATTAGGATCAGCACCTCTGGGAGCTGTGGTAACCTCTCTTCATCATACAGTTCACTTCCTGCCCCTGTTCTCTTTTGTAATTAAAAAAAAAAAAATTAATAGATTTAATTAGTTTTAGTCATGGACTTTTCCAAGGTTTTCTTTTCCATACGATGACTCCAGATCCATAATAGCTTAAAATCTTTTTTTTTCCTTTTATTCTTTATATAGTTTTTAAAATAATACAGGGCACTAAAACACATACACATATACAATAACTCAGGCTGTGAGTAAGGCTTAGGAATAAAAGCCAGTGCCTCCGAGCTCTGGCTTGCCCTAGCTGCAGCGTCCCGACATCATGACGTCTGAAGGACGCAGACGAACACTGAAGAGAGAGGTCAGGATTTCTCCTTCTAAGCCCTGCAGTCAGGGCTCCTCCTGCTGCTCCGCCATCTTCTCCATCAGGAACCTTCTGTGGGCAGTGACCCTTGTGGCGTGATCTCCCTCAGAATTCTCTCAGACAATAACCACCTTCTTGAGAAATCTTCAGAATTTCAAAGTTCTGAAAGAACTATTGTTTTTCAGGTCTGCACCCCCAAATTCAATAAGTTATTCACTCACCGTATTTCAGTTACCCTGATAACTGAAAATCCCCACTTCAATCCTGACTTTTTCAAACATGACTTGATTGGACTCAGATGCTGGCGTCCCTAGCAGCCAAGACGTGGGGGGCGGGGGGAGGCTCATGAACCCCCACCCCCGCCCACAGAGGTGTTCTGAAACTGGCTCAGAACTGGCTGGCCCAGGTTCTCAGGGGCTCCCTCACCTGCAGAGGCCCAGGTAAAGAAGGGAACAAGAGGAAGTGTTTGCAACACTGCCAGAAAGAAACGGCTAGACTGATGGAAACTTCCTCCAAACCTCCTCCCGCCCCCTTCCTTGTGCCTTTTATTTTACTGCATTATTCTTATACAAAGAGATGCTGAAGGAGCACAGGCTTCATCTTGTCAACTTCACTGCACACACAAGGTAGCTCTGTGACCCACCTTCCTCCTCCCAGAGGTGTCCAGAGTCAACAGTGGGTGTCTATTTCCTAATCTGAAGCTATGCAGTCACACCACAAATATCACCTTATTCCTGAGTAATTTTATATAAACTCATCCAAAGCCAACAAAACTGAAAAGGATGTTAGACGGTAGGAATGCCAATGTGGCAAGAATTTTGGTGCTCCAAAATCTATGCTCGCCAGGCGCAGTGACGCACATCTGTAATCCTAGCGGCTCAGGAGGCTGAGGCAGGAGGATCGCGAGTTCAAAGCCAGACTCAGCAAAAGAGAGGCACTAAGTAACTCAGTGAGATCCTGTCTCTAAATAAAATACAAAATAGGGCTGGGTATGTGGCTCAGTGGCCTAGTCCTTCTGAGTTCAATTCCGGTACACTCCCCCCACCCCCCTAAAAAAAATGTATGTTTCTCCTATCTCTGCTTTTTTTTTTTAATAACTCAAAGTTACATGTAAAACATTTATTACATAATTAAAACTCTGAGCACACATTTTGCTTCCATTTGTCTATAAGAGCCCTTGATGAGGACATCCCCTCTGTGGTCTAGATACAATAACAGAGACTTACATTTGTTTGGGATATAATATGTTCCCAGTGTTACACTAAATGCTCATATGGTCTATCATACTTACTGCTCAACAAAGCTCCGGGAGAACCTAGTTGTTATTCATTTCATTTCATGAAAGTAATTGAGAATAGAAGAGTTAATTTAACTTGTCAGAAACATGTAATAAGAGGCAACATCGCGGCCAAGAGCCAGGTCTACCAGCAACGCTGTGATTTCCACCAGTGGGCTACAGGAGGGAGATGCAGCTGGTGAGGAAAACGTAACAACGTGGTGCAGGATGCCTACATCAATTAAGCACCTGTTACATTCTTAGTGTTTTGTTAAATACAGGGGATGCCAAGTTGCTTCCTGGAAGAGTCAGCAATTAGTTGAAGAGTGAAAATAAACCCAAAGAACGGATCTGAACTTCAGATGACAGGAATGTGGAGATGAACTCCTATGAATAGTTTGTGAGTTTTGCAGGCCTCGGAGGTAGAAATCAACAGAGGGAGGAATGCTCAGAAAAAGAAGGAGGTAACCAGGAGCCAGCACCCTCCCAACTAAGAGAGCTTGAATTTGAACATGCAGCACCGAGAGTCACAGGTGGAGGCACACACAGGGTCCAAAATGGTAGACCACCCCAGAGGGGCAAACTGTAGTTTAAGATAACACATCAGTGTATCAGCGATGACATACAGGTGGAGTGCCAACCAGGGTGATGCCAATCATAGTGCCTTCCCCAGAAGGTGCTCAGGAAATATTCAGTGAGGGAAGGAATGGCTCCAGTTCAACAGACCATCCTGATGTCAATGCCAAGTTGTAGAATGGATGCATATACCAAAGGATTGAGCCCAAAGACCTCACAGGGGTTCTCCCATGACTAACAATCACTGATGGAATACATAATTAGCACAACCATCAAATCTTAACAGAGTAATATCAGCTCTAACAGGGTCTCCCAGTTTTCAGTGGAATGTATGATTCCAAATATCAGTAAGAATCACACTTAACAGGAATGGGTATAGCATCCCAACCATCTATGTCAGGGACTTCTCAACAAAAGCAAACCACAATGGATGCTCTGCTTAATGGGGCAGATGTTGATGATATTTAGCATAATGAAAATAAATGGTTCTACCAATTCAATCCAAAGAGTCAACCGTGAAGAACATCTCTACCCAAATATCTTCATCACTGAAAGAGAGAAAAAATGAAATGCAACTCTGTTACACAGAATGAAGATTGAGGATTTTCACATAAGGAGGAATTTCCACAAAGATGGCCATTGTAACCAGACAAGAACTGGGAATCCAGATCTCCAATGCTTTCCAGAGAAGTTACTCAGGAAAAAGCCAATGCCCTGTGACCTGGCCCCGACTACGCAGCTGCATGACCCATGCTTTCTGGGCCTCAGTTTCCCCATCTGTAGAACTCCAGCCCTAAAGCAATATGGCTACAGCCTTCTTTCATGGTAACAAGGAAAATGCCATCAGCTAACAGACATTGGGGCTCCTTCTGTGTCTAAGGACTTTCTTGCATGTACTAACTTGGATCATCGCCTTATGAAGCAGGTGCCATTTCATTTTACAAACAAGGAAACGGGAATTAAACAAGTTGCCCAAGGTCCAAGAAGTGGAAACACAGAAAGGGACAAAGCCAGAATTCCAACATAGATAGATGCTCTTAACCACTACAGCCTACAGTGTTTTCACAACAGGGAAGGCAAGTTGAATTTAATCATGCATTTTTTTTCTTTTTCTTAAAAAAAAAAAAATGTTTCAGGTACTGAGGATCAAATCCAAGTGGTCTACCACTGAGTTGCCTCTCTAGTCTTCAGCATGTATTTTAATATCAAGAGGATGCCTCCAGTTTCTTTGAGATTTTTTTTTTTTTGCTACTCCTATAAATTGCAACCACCTTTCCTGCAGAAAATTACAGTTTTTCCCTGGTTTTTGTTTATGCCACAGGTAAATTATAACTGAAATGACTTAGTGGATTACTGGTTGCAAATTACTAACACCTGCGGAGCAATATTCTCCTGCATGTATAGAAATGAACAAAAAGATGTATCTTTAGCCACCTTTGCTCCAATACCTAGGAACATGCTCTGTTCTTTTCCACTCCCAGGATTTGAGGCTCGAGAAAGAAAGCACAGAACTTCCTAATCCGTAGGGGAGATCTGGGGTGTACCTATGTGCCTTCCCAATCTTCAACCTTTCAAGAAAAGGGTGTCTTCCATCCACTAGGGGCACTGAAAGATTGAAATAATAAAGCTTGCTTCCACTTATCAAATGATAGGGTCCGTTTGTTTATTTTGGGAAATAATATTATTTATTAGTAGTAAAATACTGTCTGACTTTTATCTTTGTATGAAGGATGAGATAAGAGTCAGATATATTTACCCTTAACAAAAAACACCTAATGCTGGAAAACTGATTGATAATGAAAAGTACTTATGGTTCCGTTCTTAAAAGCCAGCTCACTCCATCAGCATAAAAAAGGTGTCACATTCCCAGTCCTGCATAGTATACCTACTTTTATTTAATAAAAGTGCCAGCCTTTATTTCATGATAATGTTAAATCAATAATAAAAATGATTTTATTGAAGTAACTGACATAAAATTTATGGGAAGAAACAGTTCTATTCAAATTGAGATATTGACTATTCCTAATCATAAACTTTACCCAAACAAATCTGGCTGCAACCAGCTGGTATTCTGACAAACTAAAAAATGGATATCAACCTTTCCTAACAATGACAGGCAAGTTTTGAGAAAAGCTGGCTGATTTGAGACATCATAAATGAGATAATTTTGTTCTTAAAAGGAGTTCTTGTGCATTCACAGATGAGAACCAGATCTCAAAAACAACATGAGACGATAGATGTATGACTTGGTGTGGTCTCACTAGTTCTAAGTTTTCTGGTTTAGGGGTCAAGCTTATTTTGCTCTTCCCACCAGACTCTCCTGTGCCTGACACTTGATAGGTACTCAATAAATGGATGTAGAAAAAAATCTAAATCAGACTTTAAACCAAAACTTTCCATGCAAAGCAAAGAAAATATTATTAACTAGAATGTGAAAATTTAATATTCATCATCCTGTCTTCTATTCATTTTGTTTCCTGTATTTGGATAATTATTAATAAGTATAGACTAAAATGAATTTTTGTAGATTTTTATGTGGAAAATAATGAACTATGCAAGATTGCAAAGTTTTAATTCAGGTTTTATTTTTACAGAATAGTAAAACTACTCTGAGGATCACTTTAACTTCATAGTCAATAAAGCAGAATCATGGATTAACTAGAGATTGAAATGAAATGAAGTAATTTTTTGAACAATTTCAACTAGAAAAAAAAAACACAAGGAAAATCAAAACAAACCTTGCTTCCCACCCCCTTTTAATATATATTTCAAATCCCTTCATACAAAGGCAATTACCTATAGTAAAAAAATCTCTATGTACTTGGGATATGCTAAAATCATCCTGTAATCCAAATGTTCTAGGAGACCAGGAAGGTGCATTAAGAAAACTGCCAGACTTTCTCTACTACAAGAACTGATGAAAGTCTAATGGAAATGAAAACCAGGCAGATTCAGGGGAAGGAAGGAATCCGTCCAAGATTTCAGGGAGCAAAAATAGATCTGCTTCACTCCTGAATTACATGAGAGCCCAGCTATTCCAGCAAAGTGCTCCAAGGTAGGAAACCCGGCAGGGCCCAAAGCAGCTACAGTACTTCCACCCCAAAGTCAGACCTTTCAGAAGCCAATCTCTGCTCATTCAGGGACACGAACTCATCCCCACCCATGTACACACAGCTCTAAAGTAGCACCACTCCATCTTCAATGTTCCTACCACCAGCTCTCATTGACTATCCAGAGGGAGAATGTCTTTTGAAAAGTAGAGCTGCTGGCTATGCTATTACTAAAAACAAAATGGAAACGAGCTATTGAGAGCTCAGAATTATCCCAGTGCTTTCTACAGTGCAATTTTGTAAGACAGCACCTATGTCTCCCAGACACTGCCCATTTCAAACAGCCCTGCAGCCACGTCTCCATCTGAAAAGAGCCTACCACATCCAGTCAATCCAGTCACCCTCTATGGGAACATTTCCACACAGCTCATCACTGCTAAGGATTTACACAGTAGGTATGAGACCGTGGACGGGTATAGCAGAAAGCAGGTTCCATCCCACTGTCCATCCCCCTGGGTGACAGACATGCCATGGGGAATGCCCACTCTGTGCTTCAAGTGATTCAGCAAAGAAGGAGTGGAAATGATGGCTATCAAAGAATAATAAAGAGGCCGTGGATAAAGTTTTAAAAGGATACTATGCCACATTTGCGCCAAGCCAAACAGAACATAAAGGAAGTTTTTAAAGAAACACAAATATGAAGAACAAAGACAGTTCAGAGAAAGGTGCTTTAAACCCCACTTCACTAAATATCTCACGGACCCATCCAAGAACATCTATATCAATGAGGTTTAAGAATTAAAGTGTTCTATCATAGAAAACAAAGTAATGTGCACAGTGAACATGAACTTCACACTTGTCTAACTGTATTAATGGTACTATAAATAGGCCATCACCTGCTGCTCCTTCTTTCCATTTAGAAAAGAACAAGCCAGAACAGTTAGAATTACAGGCTCAGGAGAATCACAAGCACAAATGCCCTGGCAGAATAGATTTCCAAAGGAAAAGTCGTTCATGTTTTCTTCCCCGCAAGTAGAGGAACAAAAAGAACATGTCTTTAGAGACTGCTTGCCCAATGAGACTGGACAGAAATCTCTCTCCAAGTCCTTTTTATCCTAAAAGCAGTAAAGAGTGACAGAGATGCTCTTCCAGGATATTCAAGGCTGGTCCCAGGTGAGGGTGTGGGGCGTCTCTCTATCCACAGTAAGACTCCAGGAAGCAGGAGGGGCTCTTTCTCCACACATTACATACAAAGACCACTTTCTGACCTGTGACGTCATAGCCTCCTACACTGGATTTGCTCTTCTTATCTCTGGAACTCACTATGAATACAGCAACCATTGAGTAGTATAGAGAAAGAAGAAACTATATATAAAAAAAAAAAAAAAACATGATGGTTACATTCTTCCCATGCATAATATGTGAGCACCATCTGGCTTAGGATACCCCAAACAAATTATCAAATACCAGAGACAGCTATTTTGAGCATTTAGTCAAATATAAGCAAGATCCACTTCTTTGCTCCTGGAGGTAAATAAATATGAGCATATATTTGCACTCTAAGATCAAAATTTATCATTCAAGTGGAGGCATGACCAGCACAACCACGAATAAAAAAAAAAATCCCGAATAATCGAAGGCTTGCACACAATCTGCACACGCATACCATGGGCAGTGCAAAACTTTGAACCACACACTCAGGAGAGATCAGTAACAGGAAGTTACCGCCATCTACAGATTTCCTCTCACTGTTTAAGGGAGTGTGCCAAGGATTTCTGTTGAAAAATAAAAACTGGCAAAATTGGCATTAGCTGTTGAGCTGCATTATGCTCCTAGTGATGAAATGGACTTTAATAAC
>NW_026000068.1:5525400-5535032 GCF_001458135.2 Marmota marmota marmota | reverse complement strand
GGAGGCTACGGGCTGGCGTCCGGCGGGGGAGGGGGCACCGCTGCCCCCCGCCCCAGGTCGCCCTCTCCTTCTGCCCTCCCACACTCCGCCACAAGGTCGTCCGCCCTTCTCTCTCCTATAACACAGAACAGCTTGGGCGGAGTGCGGCTCCAGCCTCCTCTCCAGTAACTCAGAGCACAACGGGTGTGGGGAGGGGCACCCTCTGTACCCCAACCTCCCACCCGGCTGAGATTACTGCGGTGGTTCCAACTTCCTCTCCACTATCTCAAAGGGCAGCGGGAACCCACACTGCCAAGCTTCATTCCCCCACCTCTTAGTGGGCTGAATTATGGGGGTTGCTCTCATAACCTCTCCACTGTCTCAGAGCACAGAGGCCGCCCATCATTTAGCAGCCCCTCAGCGGGACAGCGGGGGACTTCCTCCTTTTCACACTCTGGAGAGCAAGAAGGGGTCTCTCATCCTCCCCGCAGTAAGTGAGATGTCCTCTCCTTACCATCAGCATTTGACTCTCAAGTTCCTGTCCTCTCCATTGCCTCAGAGGGCAGGGGTCTTCTTGGTTGTGACTGGAGCCCTTAACAGAGAACTCCCAAACACGTGAGCAAGGAGGGAAACGCACAGTCCCTGCCAGGCTCAGGTTGACATCCTCACTTGGACACCCTTCTCTTCAAAGCTTTAATTACGATTTGGAGGTACGCAGAAACCACCATTTGGAGTATAGGAGGTCTGTGGGGTACCCTCCTGGTTGGTCCTGGTCCCTGCAGAGCCTCTTCTGCCTGGCCAGGGAGCATGATTGGGCTCACAGCCAGCAGTGGCATGGGCTCAGGGACTTCCTCTCTGCACTCCATATTGAGGTATTGGGCTGGGGAGGTGCCCCCCTCATGGGTCTGCACCCCTGCAGGTGTCTGCAAAACCCCACACTCCTGAGACTTCAAGCCTTTGACCCTTGCCTAGAGACTGGAGATCTCATTCCTGACTTCTAAAGAAGACTACACATTTTGAAGTTTCCTCCTGTTGGAGTGTTGCCATCCCACCTTCTCCCCAGAATTTTTCTAAGGGATCCAAGGCACAGTGGACCTGCCCTCTCCTATCACCAGTGAGTCATCCTTTTGTCTTTCACTAGACAGAACTCAGAACTTCACTAGGAACTGGTGATCTTCTCCAACTGCACTGCTGCGGGCCCAGACCATCCTGTTGCCCTGGCAGGCAGAGGTACGTAAGCTGAGCAGCCCTGTGAGCCATGAGTAGGATACCCACATCATGCATGGAGACTCAGACATGGAGACTTACTGGGATTTTATTTTTAGCAAACTTTATTTTTAACACCTTCTGGGTGCAGATGGTTAAAGGTTCAAGGATGGCACATCTGTGTCAACCTCTACAGATCTTAGAGAGACCTCCCCAGACCATCGACAGAGGGCAGGGGTGAGAGTAGTAGGCTGGGGATCCAGGACACAAGGTCCTGGGAAGGATGTGTTGCCTCACCAAAGTCTCTCTTGCCAGGACCTGCATGTTGAGAGGAAGTGGGAGGAGGCAGTAAATGGAAGGGGTTCCCCTAATGTCTTCTGGTAGTCCCAAGGCCCATCTATCACTGTTGGTCCTTCAGCCCTAGAAACAGAAGAAAACTCTTTTCTGATGGGTCTGCTGCCATCTTGCCCTGCCTGAACTCCCCTCTGATAACTCTTGACCATAATCCCAGTAATAAATCGCATGCCCCCAACCACACCACCCATGGCTGAACCATCTCATGAGACTCAGTGCTTTCCTTTGGACCTGGGGATGTGATTACTGTACCACCTACATTTTAGGGTTTTGGAGATTCTGAGAGAAAGCTTCAATGGCAGGCAGTACTGATGAATCGAGCTTATAAATATCCAGAGTTCGATCCCTCGAAGGAAACACGGTTGAGTGGGCAGCTGGCCAGTTTCTGTTGTTTGGATTCTCTCTGGCCCGTGCCCTGTGCAGGTCTTTCTGGGTTGGACAGAGTTGAACATTTCCAGCCCTTTCCTGTGCTAGCAAAGTAGGATTACTCATCTACTCTCCGACTCTTGCTTCCTCAGTGCTCATATTGATAAATGTCTGCTTTCACCCACACAAGAAGGAAAAATAATCTGTAATTTAGATATACGGGGAAAGAGTTACAAGACTTGGGAGGGAAACATGAACAGAGACTTCCTTTCTCCTTTTCTCTGGTGTTGCAGTGGAGTATTTTTTTTTAATATCCAGTGATTCTACCATATACAGGTTCTCCATATATGGTAGAGGGAATGATTGTAAGACTTTCAGATTTTGTTAAAATATGATGGCGAATGTAATTAGGTGGCTCATCATGGAGACTCTGCACTCAATCCTTATGAGGATGTTTAACAGGCATTCCCTCCGTCGTTCATTCAACAAATATTTATCTTGTGCCTACCATGTGCCAGATGTTTTGAGGGAGTGACTCTGGAAACCCTTGAAGCAGTTCCCAATGTCTTTTGAGAAGTTGGACTGCACAAAGCAAAACAGGAACAAAACTGAACATTCCTCCCCTTCCTTCCCTCCTTGATACAATTTAAATTGCATCATCACAGACAAAAGTCTTAGAAAACTTAATGCAAAAATAAAGGCTGTGTCAGGCTTCTCTCAGTTTTTGTTAGATTTTTCAGTTTGGCTTAGGTGCTTATTTACAGCTGAGTTCTACAAGACCTACAAAGAAGAATTAATACCAATACACCTCAAATTATTCCATGAAATAGAAAAGCAAGGAACCTTCCAAACTCATTCTACAAAGCTCGTACCATCCTGATACCAAAACAAGGCAGAGACACATCAAGGAAAGAAAATTTCAGAGCAATATCCCTGATCAACATTGATGCAAAAATTCTCAATAAAATTCTGACAAATCCATACAAAAACATATTTTTTAAAATAATGCACCATGATCAAGTGAGGTTCATTCCAGGGATCCAAGTTTGGTTCACCATATGGGAATCAATAAATATAATTCATCACATCAATAGACTTACAAGTAAGAATCATATGATTATATCAATTGATGCAGAGAAAGCATTTGATAAAACATAGCAGCCTTTCATTTTCAAAACACTAGAAAAACTATGGATGGTAGGAACATACCACAACATTATAAAAGCTATCTATGCTAAACCCAAGGCCAACATCATTCTAAATGGAGAAAAATTGGAAGCATTCCCTCTAAAAACTGGAACAAGACAGGGATGTCCTCTTTCACCACGTCTATTCAACATAGTCCTTGAAACTCTAGCCAGAGCAATTAGACAGAAGAAAGAAATTAAAGGGATACAAATAGGTGCTTATTTTATGGGAGTCTCCGTCAATGTTTTATGTGTAACACAAAACAACGTGAAATACAATGATGATCATTGTTATTCTGTCAGTGCTTTGGAATTAACAGGACCAAGTATACCTTTTAAAAAGTTCACGAAAGTTTCTATTTTCAAAGGAGGGAAGAAAAAGAAGGGCAAAATCATAACCCTAAGCAGCACGTGGTATAATAAGAAATGCCTTCAGTGCCAAGCCGGCAGTGTGAAATACAGACCAGTGTCACTAAAGGACCCCAAGGAGTCCTCTTGTTCATTTTTGTGCCTTTGGGGAGCAGGGCTACTAAGCAAGGGTAAGGCATGGGGAGCACAAAGTTCTCCCGTAAATGTAGTCCGTGTCAATTTATCTGTGACAAATTACACAAAGAAAACAATTGTGGAAGCTCTAACTGGGCTTGAGGGAGGGAGGGAAGGAAGAAGGAAGGAAAGGAGGGAGGGAGGGAAGGAGAAAGAGAGAAAGAAAAGGAAGTGAGCATTAGAGAATTGTTTCCCCTGCAACACTAGAGGGCAGCCTTCCATCCTCATAACCCACCAGGCTAGGCAGATGTCTAGTGTGTGACGCGTGTGCACTGGGTGAAAGGTTCTGCTACCAATACCCTGAAATTCTTAATAACTTTTGAACCAAGGCCTCTGCGTTTCCTTTTTGCCAATGGTCTGTAAATTAGACAGCCAGAGCTGCTAGAGGCTGCACTCGCAGCATGTAGACCTCCACCTGCACACAAGCCTATTTCTGGAAGATGCCCACCTAAGGACAAGGCTCCCTCTGTCTGGGGCTCCAAGCCACCTGTACCCTCCTAACCTGTGATCTTCCACAGACTTCTTAAACACTATGACACACCTCATCGATTATAAATTTAAGTAATCATGCTGTAGGACAGGTTTATGCATCAATGGGCTTTGCTTTAAAAATAACCCTCTCCTAGTTCCTATTTCAAATCCAGCTAGATTAGCTCAGTCAATACGGATGCTGTCATGTTCCTCCCAACGTCCACAGCCCTGATTAAATAAAGTCAAGCCAACAAATTGCACCAAGGACCAAAGCTGCTGAGTGCCAACCTCCCATGCATACTGGAGAGCTGAGCACAGAGTATTTCCCTGTGTGTTCATTTTTCTCTCTGGCAAATACATTACTAAAATTTATATAATAAAGTTTGAACAGTATGTCAACACATTCATTACCACCGTGAAATATGTTTTGTGTACCCAGATAACATTTACATTTTTATTGAACTAGAGTCTAAGAATAAAAATTCCGCCCAACCAAAGCCAGCTATGGCTCCTAGAAGTCCAATTAACTCTTTCAGTTCATTCGTGAGCTCTGTTGCAGTTCAGTTTCCTGATTGTCAAGATAAAGCTGCCAAATGTAACATCAGTATTCATCCAGTCCAGTTCCCAAATACCAATTCTTCTTTCACGTCCTGTACCAAACGATGTCTATACATCTTCAAAAGACCCTACTTGCTTGACTTATGTTATGAACTATTTCTACAGTGACAAAACAGTATTTTTTCATAGAATCATCTTCAGAGTCTGACTTCAGGGGGCTTGTGGGATTGTGGGTCCTTCGTACATGAGAAGATGGTGCTGGCATTTTAGAACAGACCCTACAGAAGTCACTGCCAATGAGAAGATTTTCACTGTAAAGGTTTCAAGATGCACTGACATGTTCCTCCAGGAGCTCCCAAGTTCTAGGACCAGGTTAATGACTCATCAGTTTCCAGCTTGTCTACAATCTTCCACGAGAGCTGAGACATGAGGTATTCAGCTGTGCTTCCTTTGGGTTTTCTCAGGAGAGGGACCAGAAAAGGGGGCTTATTTAGAAGCTTAAACATGTATGTAGTTCAGATACCCAGGATTTTAAGTATCTCTAAGGTAGTTAATTAGGAGTAACCTGAAGTTGAAAAAGTAATGTTCTTTAAGAAACAAGATATGGCCACTTTGAAAAACCCAGCTATGATGTAGTGGGTAGGTATTTTTGTCCAGTTCTCTTTCCTTTACTCAATTCAGGCAACTTAGCCTATGACCTTAAACCATGCCACAATGTTTGATTCATGATATTATGTCTGAATTTAAAATTAGATTATGTTTCCTTCTAGTATTATTCATGCTGTGCTTTAGTAACTGGTAGTGCTCTGATAATAACTTCTGTAAAGCCCTGGATTTGGCTCCATTTCTGGAGTAGACTGTATGTCCTTGGAGAAGTCATGTAAGATCCCTGAGCTTCAGTGAATTTATCTTCAAAGTAAGAAAGCCCGGCCATTTATTCTAAGGATATTTCAAACGTGTTCATACTACTCTGCTGGGTAAAGGATTATATTTTAATCACTTTTTTTTAGATCAAGGAGGAAAAAAAAATCACATATACCCAAGTAAGACAGAAGTGTAAGCGATGGAAATTGAACTGTGCTGAAAAAATGAGTTAAACTTTTTCTAAGTATTTATTGACAAGTCTTGTTTCCCTTGGTAGAAAGCAAGAAAGAACACATATCAATGCTGCCATATCAATTTAGCAGATGCAGAAATCTCATTTCTGTAAAAAAGTCATCCGTCTTCCCTCACTGGAAGTTCAGTTCAGTAAGGGCAGGACATTCTGTTTCTTTTGTTTACTATTATACCTCTATTACCTGAAATTTTCAAAACACACAGCCAGTGCTTAAAAAGATGTATGAATGAATGCATGCATGAATGAAGAAAGACAAAAGGTAACCCAATTCTCTTAAAAAGAGTACAGTTAACCAATGATGATAGAAGATTGCTCTAATCAGACAGTAATAATACAGAATGTTTCCAGGTGCTGAGGTTTCATTTATATATTTGCTATTGATAGTTTTTAAACATTGTCTTCCACTATATCTAAAAATCTCATGCTTTTAAATCCTAAATGGCCATATTTTCTTGAAATATTGGACACATATTGCTACCAGTTCCACTTGACTAATAGAGGAAAGGGTAATGGCACACTTGAGGTGAGATCCTAAAGAAATAACGGTAAAATAAAGTGTCCAGTAAAAACGATTATCTGGAGAGAGTACCAACTGGGTTGGTTTTTATTAGGAGAAAATGGCATTTGGCACTGCTGGTGCCTGGTAACGCATCATGGGAAAGCAATTGCAGGCACCATCGATGAAGACGCGCAGGATTTATAAAGTGTCACCTAGAACCTCATCACTCTGAAGACTTAGCCACGCTGCGCTTGATAGAGAGGAGGCAGGGGAGGGAGGATCAAATCTGTCAACTCCCCATGTGGCCACTAGTGCCTAAAGTGGATGCTGGAATTCAGAGGTGAAGGACACATCTAAGGTCAGGTTTGCCTGCATTGCTGGATTGTGTTTGTTCCTGCTAGTATTTTGACAAAAGGAGTATATTTCTGAACTATGGCCCAGAGTCCATGGACTGAATGTTTTCTATCACAAATTCATAAAAATATTGCTCTGAAATGGTAGATTTAAAAATCAAACCCCTGTCCATTTGTGGTGTGTTTTCCAGCATGCTGAATGTTGCCGCACACAGTACCCATGAATATCTTCCTACCTGAATAATTAGGCATGGCCTTTCCAAATAGAACTCCAACCATGGCTTCCAGTATCTAAAAATCTCATGTTTTCAAATCCTAAATGGCCATATTTTCTTGAAATACTGGACACATATTGCTACCACTTCCACTTGACTGATAGAGGAAAGGGTAATGGCACACATGAGGTGAGATCCTGACGAAATAACAGTAAAATAAAGTGTCCAGTAAAAAGGGCAAATCTGAAGCAGAACTTGACATTGTCACCTTGCTCTAAAGCCCTCTGTGACGTCCGAGCTAGAGCCCAGGCTGGTCCTCCACGTTACCCAGCTTTTCCCCTCATCTCCCTGCTCCTCTCCCTCATCCTGCACCTCCTGCTTGCAGCCACCCTGCTCACCCTCTATGTCTATGCCTCCTGAGTTAGGCTCCTCCTGGGAAGTTCTGAGGTCCCCGCCACACCAGACCCCGACCCATTTCTGGACTCTTACACCTGCCCTTCCCAGGGGTGTCCTTTACACTCCCTCCCCACTTCCCCAGCGGGGGTCAGCCTCTGCACCAGGGACTCTCCTGTCCTCCTTTCCCTCCTTCTCAGCCCCATCAGCTGAGCATTACACTGTTCCCTACAATAGCAAGCTCCTATGGCCAATCAATATTTTGGGAATGGGGACGGTTACATAAAAGGGCCATCTTTTTAGTAATGCAGTTTAACCGATGACGAGCACTCAGACTTATTTTGCCATTAATTATAATAAAAGCCTGATAATCTATATCAATATAGATAAGGATCTCTAAATGCTGGGCTTTAAAAATAGAATGTCTGAGTTCTGAGCACATAGATATGTAATAACTAAATTTTCATATAGAGCTAGCTAAATAAAGAAAATACTGTCCCAGTAATACAAGAATATTTTCAATGAAGAATCAATTGAACCTGCCTGAAGAAGAAAGAGCCTACTCTCTCTTTTGCATGAGACATCGGAAATACACTCTTCTCTTCCCATCCTTCACTACAAGGTGGTACTTGGGACAGTGGTCAGGGGAGGTTGCTGGGTTCATGTGGGCAATTGCCTTAGATTAAATAACCTCCAAATAGCCAGATACAGTTCATGTGCCAACACTCTCTAGACAGGCTATATTTACATTGTTACTGAGAAATGCTGAAGACATTTTCATGCTCAGCAGGCCAAAGGAATAAAAAGGCAATCTTAAACCTAGACACTCATTATTGCATTATAGTCTAATAACTAATACATGAAAAAAGGTTTGTCTCCCCCGCTGCGGTAGGGCTGCTCTTTACTTCTGAACGTATTCTTTCAAGGAGCCAAAAAACAGAGGGTTATCATTTTAAAAAAGGAAGAAGAAGAAAGAAAAGAGATTTTAAAGATATTATTATTAAAATATCTGGATTAAACTACAGAAAATAGATTCAGACTTGGAGGTTGCACAGTATTGGCTTATACCAGCTTTCATTAGAGAGCTAAATACCTGTCCCTAAGATACACAGTTTGCAATTATGCATATACTACAGTGGTGTGTTTGCTTTTCTAACATAGACATAAAATGATGCAATTGTATTTAGTCTTTAACTTTACAGATATTTAATACAATTATGTCCATTTGAGACAAAAATTTACAGCTATAAGATACAGGGTTTTTGTGAATCCTCTGAATTTGTTGATGGTATAGAAACATGTCCATTGCTTTCTTTATCCTCCATCAGTAGTATTTTATGGGAAAAATTAGAGTATAAAGGAGTTGGGAAGGAGTACAAGAGGAATCACATACGTTAGTGAAGAATAAAGTTCAGGTGATTCCAATGATTTATTTGCACTTTACCAACCAGATACTTTCTTGCATTTAGAACCCTCCAGAATGTTTCTTCTTATGAGTAAAGTATTGTTGACCTAAACTGTATTCAGTCTTTATTCTTCTTCAAAAGTTCAGTGAATTACAGCCAATCAAAACTGCAAAATGGAATATGCAATGATTTCTGTACTTAGCCTAGTAAATGAGGCTCCGTTAAAAGTCCCAGTTCAAGAACAGGCTCCAGATACTAAAAAGAAAACAATTGCAGGCATCTATCAGACATACTGAACCACAATCAAAGTGTGTTCCCTAAGGAATGCCTTGCCACAGCCCTCAGCAGAAGGACAGAGCAACTCTACCCAGCCCTTGGTACCCAGTAATTGTTAGATGAACAAATTGTTGTAGGATATCTAAAGTTTTCTGTTAAGCATTTGAGGGGTGGTTTACCATGATCATTGATCTTTCTTTTGATCCTCAGCCCAAGATCATAGATTCTCGGAGAAGCAGACTTTATAAGTCCTTAAGACAGGAGACCATGCTAATTAAGATGCTTAGATCACTGGCTGACCCACACAGTATAGCTTTATTTATTTATTTATTTATTCACATCATAATGTGTGGGTCGTCCTCTAATACAAAAAGCTTCCCTGTTTCTCTTAACTACCTGAAAGCTTTTATTTCTTCTTTGATTGATTATTGATTGATTGATACATCACCCAATTCCCAAGAAAGAGTAGTAAATTAATGGCCATCTGCAGGTTGATCTATCTTAAATAGCATCTTTTTGTGTGTGTGTGAGAATATAGTTTATTTTTTTTATTTTTATTGTTGGTTGTTCAAAACATTACATAGTTCTTGATATATCATCTTTCACATTTTGCTTCAAGTGGGTTATGAACTCCCATTTTTAGCCCATATACAGATTGCAGAATCACATCAATTACACATCCATTGATTTACATATTGTCATACTAGTG
>NW_026000068.1:5430401-5523968 GCF_001458135.2 Marmota marmota marmota | reverse complement strand
GGGTCAAATGGTGGCTCCATTCCCAGCTTTCCAAGAAATCTCCATACTGCTTTCCAAATTGGCTGCACCAATTTGCAGTCCCACCAGCAATGTACAAGTGTACCCTTTTCCCCACATCCTCGCCAGCACTTGTTGTTGTTTGACTTCATAATGGCTGCCAATTTTACTGGAGTGAGATGGTATCTTAGGGTGGTTTTGATTTGCATTTCTCTGATTGCTAGAGATGGTGAGCATTAAATAGCATCTTGTTAGAAAGATAATATCAACTGTCTTGGAATTAGGTGGCATATCAATTTCAATTAAATAATAGTTATGGAAGATAGATGCTAGAGAAATAATAATTAAAATATAACTGATTTAAGAAAGGATTAATGATCACATGTGAAATCTAAACTTGATTACTTCAAAATGGTTATTTGGTTTGGGGAACTAAATGTTAGAAATGGCATAGAGATGTCAAGTCATAGGAGAAAGGTGACTTCTGCAGACCTGGGCAGTCAGAGCTACCACGCAGCAGTTGGATACCAGGAGGTGCTTGGGAGAGCTTCCCTTGGAAACCAGGTGTTTTCTAGCCCCATCTGGGCTCCGGGAGGCACTTGGATATGCAGAGAATCTTTCTTCTTTATGTTCCTGCAAGTGTTTTGAGCGTTTGGCGAAGCCCCATTCTTGCTGGGTGGGGAAGAAAGTGGACTGCCCGTGAAGTCATTGTCTGCCTCCGTAACTGAAGAACCTCTTGATGTAACTAACCCAAGCCCTGGGTCGACAGGCAACGGCCCCATGTTAAGCATCTGCCTGCCTTCCCCAAACTTCACCAAAGTGGCAGCTAGCAGTAAGGGACATGGAAAGTAAACTGTTCAAGGAGAAGCAAGTCTTGGGGTCCAGGTGCTTCCGTTACCCTCGGTCTGAACCATTCTTTGACCAGTGGCTTTGAAGACATGCTTGCCTGGTCATCTATTGATATCTGCTGATGGAGGGTATAACTTGTGGTCATCCTGGTCAGGGCTCAGTGGTACCCCACATGGACCAGGGCTTCTGTCGACTCTCATTGATTAGTTTCCATGGCCCCTTCCTTGGTGACTTTGCCCAGGATCCTGGGAAACCCATGAACATGGCCAGCCTTCACCTCATCCAGCCTTCACCTCGGCCACCTCAGGTCGTCTGACTTCCGAGTCATTCAGGGAAGTCTGGTCCTGTTCAGGCCACAGTATTTGCGGGTGCAGGGTGGACACAGAGCCTGCCCGCCCAGCGTGATTGGCACTGATTTGACATAGACACCCCTGTGAGTGAGGAGCAGTGAGCACACAGGTTGGGAGTGGCTTTCCTGCCACTGGTTGTTGGATGTTTTGACTGTGGGCCACTTTTTCAGTCTGCTTCCCACTGGGAAGGGCTGTCAGAACCCTGTCTCCTTATTTCCCAGGCTCTCTCCCTTTTCTGCTTCTCGCTATGCACTTTGGACTTTCTGCCCCCCCATTCTTCATAGGTTCTTTTTTCCCATCCTTGGAACTAAATGAAAATCTTGACCCAAGGCCCTCAGGTCTGCCTCCTACTACACTAAAAAGTGTGGAGGTACCTAGGATGGCTCTCAGCTCCAAGACAGAGAATTCCTTTCCATGACTCAATACGAAGTCTAGAGGGAGAGGGGTCTCCAGGAGGTCCTAAATCCCCAGGGCCATCTACCCTTGGTACACCATGTTGGCACCCTGACTACTCTCCCCTAAGCTTGTCATCTCTTAAGCCCAAGTGGAACAGTGCAGCTATCGACGTCACATCCTCACACAAGAGGGTTTTAAACAGGAAGTACATGAGTACAAAAAGGTTGGCTCCCCCAACTTCCCTCCTTTATTAGGTTAGGAAATATGACCCTTTTATATTTAGAAGAATCCCCCCTCCCACAAGAAGGTCCTGATCAGTCTGGAGAGACCACAAGTTACACCGTCCATCAGCAGATGGCCATGGGAGTGCCAGGCAGGCATGCCTCAGAACCCACCAGCACAAGTGTAACAGTCTTCACAGGAAGAGCAATAAGACCACCACAAGGGCACGATCCTTTGGGATTCACTACTCACTTCCCAGAACATGTGCTGACCAGAAGCTCAAACAAAAGGAACAGCCTAGGAGTTAGCAAGAAAGAAGAAGGAAATGTAGGTTGAACCAGCAATGTAATCTGTCCATCCTGGAGATACAAAGAAAGTCATAACACTAATTGCCTTGTTACAGAAGTCCAGAGGGTCAATGTTAAGAGTGAAATGCAATCAATCTTTGCTTTGTCCTTAACAACGAAAGCCCTCACCACCCACCCTCCCGTGTCAATGGTACATGGTATGGGGGAAAAAACTAAAAAGTTCTTATTTTATCATGTGTAATATTAATGAGCTCTTTTGAAATATTTTCAAGCTGTGGTCTCATCCTTTTGTCAAATAGTGGGTGTATATTAAGAACTGCTATTGAGCTCAGAGCTAATATGTGAAAGTAGCTTATTTGAGAAGCTTCACAGGAAAAAAATTTTAAAAATAAATTGAAATTAAGCAGAGATGCATTTTCACTCAACCTAAGACAGAATTTTTTTCATACTGTGAGTTACTTAAAATGTAACAGATTATCTAGTGAATTAGTAATTTTGAAGAACCATATCTGGGCCGAGTAGTTATAGATCATGCAAGATGACTTCTGATTCTCTGGTTTAATGTTCCAAAAAATTGAAACACAGTCTGATTAGCATGGACACCCCAAATAGGCAGACCTTAGTAGAAACATGCCGTTCTACGAGAGTGCCAATGTGTCAGAGTCCTGAATTCAGTGCCATGAAGGTGTTGTGCTCGTCTGCTTTCCAGTGCAGAACCATCAGCCAAAAATGCGTCCAGCTTTATGACTACCTGTGCTTAGAATATCACACGTGGCAAACGGCTAGCCCTCAGGGTACACTTTACCCTGCCAGCAAGTTTAACATCTCCCCATGGAACCTGTCCTTCCACAGATCTAATGCACATAACATTGTGGAACTGCTCTCCAATTCCCCAAAAGAATATCTTTAGGGACTGTGTTTTAATCTAAAAGTTTGGATTAGAGAATAAAGACACTGTTGGGACAAGAAAAAATGAATGAAGAGCAGTAATCATATAGAGTTTACATTGTCATAACACTTTTATTTTCTTTCACATACGTAAAAAACTTGGCGTAAATTATTTCACTCAATTAAAACTAAGTCAATGATATTTTGAGGCACTTAATAGTAAAGTTTGCTTGGTGCTCACTTCGGCAGCACATATACTAAAGTTAGAATGATACAGAGAAGATTAGCATGGCCCCTGCACAAGGATGACATGCAAATTCGTGAAGTGTTCCATATTAAAAAAAAAAAAAGAATTATGGTTAATTAGATACCAAATTCTAGAATAAGTTAACTAAAACAATCTTTGAGATCAGTGAGTCTAATAATTCAAAATATGTATTCCTGCTTTAAATTTATATTTCACTCTGTTTTTACTATGTGCTTAGTGTATAATGTCACTCACACTTGGAAATGATAAAGGTTAATTTATATACCCATTAACATGTGTGTGTGTGTGTGTGTTTAATTTTTAATTTTGGGGAGAGGGCCTCATTATGTTGCCTAGACTGACCTTGAACCCCTGGGCTCAAGCAGCTCTCCCACCTAAGTCTCCCCAGTAGCGGAGACTATATGTGAGCAGCATGCACCTGACTTGAATTACATTGTAAAATAATATTCCAAAAGTAGTTCTAATTTCTATGAAAGAAAAATGGCTGTGTGGGAACAACCCTGTGCAGATAATAGTGAGCAGCTCTGAAGATAAGTGTGTGTGGTACACACACATGTGCATGCTAGCCCCCCCCCATTAGAATATGGTGAACCGTGACCAACTTCAGCAAGCATGAAATGGGATGGGATGTAGCACTTAGGAGAAAGACCAGCCTGGTGGAAGCCCAGGTTGGCTCAGGCTCTCTCTGAGGGCACTCCAGAGCACAAGCTTTGTGGGAACTCAGACGGGAAGCCACAGCTTCATGATTCGAGGTGTCAGAAGTGAGCTGGAGTTGGCTGACAAGAAGAAAAAAGAGAAGCCTAAAATCTGAGCATAAGTATCCTCAAATGCTGGGGTAAATCTGGGCTGCCCAGGTATAGAGGCAGCAGAGAGCAACAGCAGAACAGCAGAGCAGAGTTGTAGCTGCTACATTCCTAAGGAATAGGATGGAGTTGGAGTCTCACCAAACCAGAGGGACTTGGTAGATACATCAGGCTTTTATTGACTAACAAAAGAGACACTCCTTGTGGAGAGGACTGTACTCTAGGCCCAAGGAATCCCTGTGACCAGGGTAAAACTGAACTGCATGTGAACCGGAGCACAGAAGTTTCTGAATGTGAAGGTGACTAGCCAGTAAGTGAGCTGCCTTCTGAAACCAGAGTCAGCACATGTTAGAGGCAAAGTATCACTTCAAATTTCAGTAACAAAGTAGCAGTTAGTAACGTTCAAATAAACAAGAAAATGTGGTGCATAAGCCACATTTTAAGGCGATATTACTTCAAATATTTTCTCTGTCAGCTTCAACTGACTCTGATAATTACCCAAATGTAATATTGAGCAGACAAGCACCTAAAAACAGCTACCATAGATACCTTTCACAAGAGGTGGTCACCAAGAGTAAACCGTCAAGGAGTCTTGGCAAGAAACTGAAACTGTGCAAAAGAATCTAATGGAAACCCCAGTCCTGGAAAGTCAAGATCTGAGTAAAATAAAATTCATTGAATGGACTTGATGGCATTTGGAGATGGACAAAAAAAGATAATTGAATTTAAAACAGGAAAATAAAAAGGAAGAGGAAGAAGAAAAAAGTTCTTTTTTTCTTCAAAAGAGGAGTTTTAAAACTAAGTAGAACATAACTATACTGTGAAACACTATTGAGATTCCTGATATGCAACGTATTAAGGTATCAGAAACAGGAGGACAGAGAAAATATTTGAAGAAATATTGCCCTACAATATCACATATTTGGTGGAAGACTTCAATTAACAGATTCAAGAAGCTGAACAAGTCTAATACAGGATAAATACAAAGAAAACCAATCAGAAAAATGAGAAATTATGCCCCATTTATGTGTGATATATCAAAGTGCATAAATGCATTCTACTATCATGTATAACTATTATCAATTAATTATTTCAGATTAAAACAAATTAAAAAAATTAAAAAATAAAAACCTCATGTAGGCACAATTTAATCAAAGTTCTCAAAATGAAGAAAATAGATAAAATTTTGAAAATAACCCAAGATTGATACACACACATATGTACAGAGAAACATTAACTAAAAGTTCTGTTATAAATAATAGAAGCTGGGTGAGGTGGCACATGCCTGGATTCCCAGAGGCTCAGTTCAAAGCCAGCTTCGCAACGGGCGAGATGCTAAGCAATTCACTGAGACTCTGTCTCTAAATAAAATACAAAATAGGGCTGGGGATGTGGTTCAGTGGTTGAGCGGCCCTGTGTTCAATACCCGGTACTACTGCTACTACTACTACTACTACTAATAATAATAATAATAATAATGTGAAGCTGAATAAAGACTTCTAAGCTAAAATCTGAAATAATTAATTGGTAATAGACCTGAACTATAAGAATTGCTAATGGAAAATTTTCCAGGCAGGCAGAAAATGGTGTCAGATGGAGAAGCATATCAGTTGAAAAGAATGGATATGTGAGTAAAGATAAAAGATCGTTTTTCTGATCTTAATTTATCTTTTAAAAATCTGAATATTTATAGCACAAGTTATTACATCATAATGTGGAGTCTATAGCATGTGCTTTTAAAACTTATGACAATAGTAAATAATAAGTGGGTACATTAAATTTTGAACACAGAAAAAATATATGAGCAGGTTAAATTATACTTTGGAAACTTTTATATTCTATGTGAAGGAATACTTTTACCAGGTTGGTAAACAGTGGCAAACCAAGCATTCATATTTTAATTCCTAAAACAACCTCTAAAAATAAATGTAACGTGAAACTAAAACGATATAACTGAATGTTTTTCAGTTTAATTGATTTCTACTATATTATGTTTAATTCAGTATAACTAAAAACTTCAGGAAAACCAAATATTAAAACATAATTCAAAAGAAGATAATAACAAAGAAACAAAGGAATACAAACTAATTGAAACAAAAAGAAAATAAATTGTAGACTTGTAGAACTGCAAGCAATATTAATTATGTCTGAAATATAAATAATACAAACACTCCAATAAAAAAAAAAAACAAATTGGAAGCTCAGATTTTAAAAACAAAACAAAACTGGTCTAGCTATATGCAAAACCAAAACCAAAATCAGTTTAACTAGAATGTTGTCGTTGAAGAAAAGTATGAAGATAGAAGAAAGATATACTATATCAAATTAATAAGGAAGTTGGTATATTAATATCAGACCAAGAGAATCATGATTAGGAGAATTAACAGAGATAATGAGAGACTTTTTAAAAAAATATGAAAAGGCTCATTTCATCAGGTACACACAACAAATCACAAAATAAAACTGATTTAAGATAAATGAATTATTCCATATTCCACTTCTATAATGAAATGCCTGAGGCAGGTTACTTTATAAAGAAAATAGATTTATTTGACTGACAGCTTTGGAGGCTACCAGCCTGGACCCCTGGACCAGATCACATCATAATGGATGGCATCATAATGGATGGCATCACAATGGCAGGTGTTAATGGTAAGGGAGAGATCAGAGGGTGAAACAGGAAGTCACAGCAGAGGGCAAGCCAAAACTTGCTTTTCTTTAGCAGTGGACTTGCAATAACTAATCTGGGTCCCATCAGAACTACAACAGTTTCTTTGGAGACCAGGGCTCCTAATGACCTCTTAGGAGGCTCCACATGTTCAAAGTTCCACCACCTGTTAGTATCGCCCACCAAAGACCAGGCTTCCAACCCATGAACCCCTGTAAGGCAAACCCCACTCAAGCCATAGCAACAGATTATTATCCTAACTGTCTGAATTGATACCGTGGAGCTGCTGAGGACAACAGCCACGCCATCTCCAGTGCCTTGAAATGGCATTGATTCTCAGGCCACACAAGCACTCAACAGAAAAGGGAAACTTTGACAAACTGAATGTGAATGTCATTTGAAAAAAAATTCTGCCACCAACCATCACTAAGAGAGTTGGAGAAAACATTCAGAACACGTATGTTTGACAAACGTTCTAGATCCACAATTTATCAAGGATTCTTATATCTCAATAAAGCAAAGAAAATGACCCAGCGAAAATTACTTAAGTAGATGTTTTTAAAACATATGTAAAGATAGACAGCCAATAATCTCATGAAAAAAGTATAAAAGTTAAACCAAAAATAATCTACATTAAGAGACCTTCTGACAACACTTTAACACCTAAAATCAAAGAGACCAACAGCATCAAAAATGAAGTTGTCATGGAGAAACAGAAACTCTCATACATGTGAAATGTTACTTGGAAAATAGTTTGGCAGTTTCTGGTAATTTAAACTTACACCAACCCTATGATCCAGCAATCCACCATTAGGTATTTATAAGAGAGAAAGGAAATACTCGAGAGATGTCTTGAATAAGACTGTTCATGGTTACTTTCCCCATAGGAACCAGACCTGGGAAAGACACACTTGTCCGTTAGCAGGAGATTTAATGAACACCTTGTGGTATGTTTATAGAATGGAATACCATTTATTGATTTTTTAAAAATAAGCTTTTGGTAAAATCAATAGCATGAAGGCATCCCCAAGGATCAGGAGCAAACCAAGCTCTATAGAGAAAGAACGCATCTGCATGGGCCCAGTTAGTGGAGTTCAAGAACAGAAAGAGTCTCAATGGTTCACATTAAACCAGGACTTGCTGAGGGCAGGGGGGACCAGATGGAAGTGGGTGGAAGGGAACTCTGGGGTCATGGACAAGGCCCCTATTGGGCCTGGTGTATGCACCAACCCTTCCTCGGGGGCCTGCATGTGTGGATTAGGGTCCCCTGAGGTTTACATGAAGCGTGTCCTCCATCCACAGTCATAGCTGAATCTCAAGGAGAAGATCTCTAGAAAAAGAGCCCCACACTCTGAAGGACAACCTTCCTGGTCTAGGAGGTGGAATAGTTCATGGGCTGGGGATTGGTCTTCAGATCTCTTTTCTATGTGAAAAAAATCAATATAAACAATTTGTGGGTTGGAATGTTTGTGTAGAAGTAAATTCAACCCTGGTCTAGGAGGTGGGAACAGTTCATAGGCTGGGGTTGGTCTTCAGATCTCTATGTGAAAAAAAAAAAAACAATAAAAACATTTTGTGGGTTGGAATGTTTGTGTAGAAGCAAATTCAAGTAAGATTGTGTTAAAGCAAAAAATCAAATATAATTAATATATGATTTGGAGGACCACTAACATTAAAATTATGTTTTAGAAATGTACTCATTTCAAAATTTCTTAGAACATGCTTTTTCCTCATTTCATAAAAACTTATACTTTGAAAATGGTACTACATGACATTTTAACTTCTGGTCAGAAACTCTGGTCTGAAATCAAGTTATGTATGAGCAGGAAAGTAATTCTAAATCCACTACTAAGATTATGAGCATCTATAATGTTCGATGTATGTGAAAATAGAAATAATGTTTCTTATAGACATCAAAGTAAATGGAAAAACAATATGAAGCTAAAACCTCAATGGTAATCAAAAATGAAAGGGCCATTTTCAGTAATATAGCTCCAATCATATTAAATATGCATTCTGCAAATCTCCTCTGAAAGTCAATACTTAGTAGATCTAGGCAATAGCTCAATATATAAATTACTCACATAAAGAAGTTCTAGGTCTCTAGTGAGTGCACAGCTCAGGTCACCAACCCTCAAGTCCTGTGGGTTATTTCTCTCACTCTGATCTGTTCCCAGTTCTTTCCATGCCTGTTACCCACTCTTCGTCCAGGAAGGTCGCCTCCCGGAAGCCCATGAACCTGAGTGTGGGGCTCTCTGTCCAGATGTCTCCTCCTTGAGAGTCAGCTCAACTGTGGATGAGAGAACACGCCTCAGGTTAACCCGAGGCAGCAGTCTACTCGGTCGCTGCAGCCCTTTCCCTTCCGTGGACACGGAGCGCCCACTCATCAAGTGTCACCAGGTGCCCCATGGTGTCCACTGATTCTCCAGCACGTTATGAAAAGCATACACTCCCCAAACACTAAAATGAACCTTCCTGAAGTGGAGTGTCTAGTTTATAACTTGATGTGGGGAAAGCATAGAGAACCTGAATGTTCAGTTAAGATCATAAAAATGACACGCATATAGGAAAGTGAACAGCGTTCCTCTGTGTGTGCAACAATCCTTCATTGTACAGTGACTGGGGTTTGTCCTCTCGGTATCAAATTCAATAACACTTTTTTATTGACTCTTTTATGGCAAAGTGATACACATTTGAGAAAGTTTCCCAGAGTTATTAAGATGAAGTTATATGAAAAATGGAACACACCAAACTTGACTTATTAACACTCTGTTCTAAATAATAAAGCCCTGGTCAGATACAATTTTAATCATAAGTCATGACTTACTTTTTGTGACTTGAAGACATTGGTGTCACAGTGGTAGTGCTTAGCCATCACTTAATTATTTATGGGCTAATATCAGTCTTGGAATGATGGAAAAGAAATTGATACATTATGTGTTTGCTGAATATTGAGATAGGTTGGTATCCAAAGAGGTAACACATTCAGCTTCCCAGTCATTCTGGTCAGTGAAAAATTATCTTCAACTGCTGTTTGCTAGAGAGATTTTCTACAAGATTTGAATAGTGCTCTTCCCTGTCTGTATAAACTGTGGGGATCTTGTCAAATGTGGCTGGACCAATACTTTTATGTCTGAAGTGTGTGTAGTCACTGTTTCCTGAGAAGAACTCCATAGATCCACTGGAAACTGGAGAAAGAAGGAACCCCAGTAAGAATGCAGAGTGACAGCAGACATGAGGAACTGGCCAAAGAGGGCAGAAGGCTAGACAGTGAGGATAGGAGGAGAGGAATAACGAGGGGAAGTTGAGTTTAAACCTATGCATTTAATTCCTCTCCTCCTTCCTGTTTGTCTGCCCCAAGAATTTCTTGTCCCTTGCCCAAATCCCAACTTCCTGAAGAGTTTGACAGAGAGTTGGAGCATTTTCTGGGTATCCTGGCCAGAAGCTCCCTGGGGAACTCTGGAAGCAGAGTCAGGTGTCAGTCTAAACTTGGGCTTTTTAAACATAGTTGTACTATTGGTAACAGTGTTTTTCATTTTGTCAATGTGAGGACTATTTTGCTCCTTCAGAAAAGTAATGATCTAAAGAATCAAAGGGAAATAGAGAGGAAGGGAAGGGTAAAAAGGGGCATGGAAATAGCTGGAAAGAGTGGAGTAAACTGAAGAGAAAGTTAAAAAAAAGTCAATAAAAAAAAGTCAAAGATAAAGGTGTTATGGAGACCACGCATTCACACAAGAAATAGAGTCCAAACCAAAGAGCTGCAAGAGGCCAGCTCAGGTAGAGAGGGTCAGTGTGGTCAGGAGATGTGCAGCTACAGCGGGAGCTCACAGACTTGGACACTGCTTCCTTGAAAAGGAGGGATGGAGTAAGGGAAGGTTATGGTGGACTTGTACTCAGTTTTGACTCCACTGGACTATTTGTGTGGTCTTGGGCAACAACTTCACCTCTTTGGACCTCAGTTGTACATGGAGGTATTTGACCAGGCCTCCTTCAATTGTGAAATTAAGTAAGTTCATATGAACAAAAAGCATCTGGAAGTCACCCATGGTCTGACAACAGCAGATGGTTGGTCCTGCCTCTTCCTACCAGAGGAATAGAGAGAATGAGTTAGGGATGCACACATCACCGACTCCACCATTGATGCACCAGCCACATCCTCTGTAGGATGAAGAGGACCTTTGCCAGTCCTTACTGGACTTGCAGGGTCATTGCCAGGAACACTTAGAACCCACTTCCATATGGGACCCTGTCTCTAGTTGATGGAACCTGTATCCCAAAGCCAGCAATAATGCAGACATTATCTCAGAATCAAAAGTTAAAAAAAAAAAAAGAATGCCTATGATAAGGGTCAGCCTCTTTCAGGATAGAATGCCAAGACTGGTTGTAGCCTAGGTGTTAAGTCATTTTTTTGTTGGTACAACCAAAATATCTGACAAGAAAAATTTAGTGGACTATATTTGGGACTATATTTGGGACTCACAGTATCAGAGGTTCAGTCCATGGTCATCCAAATCCATTGCTTTGGGTCAGAGGTGAGAACTGATATCGTGGAAGAGGTCATGGCAGGGGATAGCTGCTCAGCTCCTGACAGCCAGGAAGAAGGAAGAGGAAAAGGAGGAGGATGAGGAGGAAGAGGAGGGGGAAGAGGGAGAGGGGGAGGGGGAGGAGAGGGGGAGGGGGAGAGGGGATGAAGAAAAGTTGGAATGATCAAGGCTCCAAGAACAAAATATAAATCCCAAGTCTGGTTTCCTTTGATTGTTCTGGGTTTTTTTTTTTTTTTTTTGTGGTGTTCTGGGGATTAAACCCAGGACCTTGTGCATGATGAGATTAAAAAAAAAGGTAAAAAAATTTATGAGCTGAAATAAAAACTGTTGATTTCTTATCAAACTTTTCCATTTTTTTTTTTTTTTGAGCGGGGTCTAATAGTACACTATAAATTTGAGATCAGTAAGCTATTTTATGAATAAATGCACAGAATAAAACTAAAATAAAATAAACTCCAAGTCACATACCCAGTAACTGACTTGCTCCAGCTCTGCCCTCCCTGCCTACAGTTACCATCCGTTACTTCACTCAGATTGTTAATTCATTGAATGAATCAATGCACCAATTAGGACACAGCTCTTGTAATCTGATCACCTGACCTCTGAACAGTCTTGCATTTTTCACTCATGAGCTTTCTGGAGACACCTCATATTCAAATTATAACAGCACATATGTTTGTAAAATATGCTTGTTTATTCATTCATTTATTTATAAGTCTAAATTATCTCAGACTTTTAATACGTAGAAGTTATTTTAAAAGTACACCATCATTTTCTGCTAAAAGGTAATACTGTGATAAAATGAGAAAGAAAATAACTCATTACCAAGGGGAATGTGTACTTTCATGTAGGCACAGAACTGGGTGTGCATGCCTGTATGCATCAGCCACAGAACAACTCACTCTGGGGAAAAAATAAAAATGAGGAAATGAATCCAAACAATCTCAAACAGCAGGTAAGACCATCCTGAATTTCATGGGCCATTAGGGTTTGGATCTGGAATGTCCCTCAAAGTCTCACGTGTGGGAGGCTTGTTCCCAGTGCAGCAAGGTACAGAGCTGGGAACTGTGGGCAGAGATTGCATCATGAGGGCTCTGAATCCATTGGGGGATTTGTGTCCTGGTGAATTATTGGAAGATTGTGGAAACTGTGGGAAATGGAACCTACTTGAAAGGAGTGGGTTCTTGGGGACTGTATCTTGTCCCTGGCCCCTTCCTCTCACCCTACATTCTGGATGCCATGAGGCGAGAAGGTTTCTTCTGCCCAAAGCAATGGAGCTGGGAAATCTTGGACTGAAAACTCTGAAAATCTGAGCCAAAATAAACTTTCCTCCTTGAAGTTGTTTTGGTCAGTTAATTTGGTCACAGAGACAAAAAAATGACTAATACACGGTCCCTTGGAGGGGTTTCACAGGATTGGTGCTTCGGGAGGGTGCAGGTCTAGTGGTGCCGGGAAAGAATGAGCTGTTGTTGCAGGTCCCCGAGAATGTGGGAGGGCAAAAGGACATTGCTTTCAGCTTGAGAAAGACATCAGTGCCCTTTACCTATAACACATACATACTGGAAATCAGTACCAATGTAGGAACTGTGTAAATAACATTTTATCTTTCATCATTTTATTCTTTGGCATTATTCTAGCTTCATGATATAATTTTCTCTGTCACTGTCTTTAAAGATAATAAATTACAAATTTTTGAAAATCTAAACAACTCACACCAGTTTTTAATACTCTTCTTCCACATGCATCAAACTAATGCTATCTTTTTACTTTTTTTAGGTTGATATTATTCATTTATGTTTTCACAAAAAGAGTGTAGCTGTTTTAGTCAGCTTTTCCACTTCTCTGACTAGGAGCCCTGACCAGAACAATTGTACAGGAGGAAAAGTTATTTGGGGGCTCACAGTTTCAGAGATCTCAGTCCATAGTAAGCTGGCTCCATCCCTCAGGGCTCAAGGTGAGGCAGGACATCACGGCAGAAGAGTGTGGGGGCGAAAAGCAGCCCAGATGATGATCAGGAAGCAGAGAGACTCCACTTACCAGATATGAATTATATACCCCAGATCCACGCCCCCAGTGACCCACCTCCTCAGCCACATCCTGCTGCCTGTAGTCACCATCAGTTAATCCCATCAGGGGACTGATTCACTGGTTGGGCTGAGGCTCTCATGGCGCAGTCATTCTCCTCTGAACCTCCTTGTACTGTCTCACCCGGGAGCTCTGGGGGACACCATCACAGTGGCTCACTCAGCAGGTGTGCACTCTTGGCAAAGTAGACTGCTCTACACTGACTTCAGGTAGAACCACTGCACTTCTGAGGTATTGGTTCATCCCTACGGATGGCACCATGGACAGAGCTCACTCCATCCACCTCTGATGGCGGGATATCCCCTGGCACTGCAGGCAGATCAGAGGGTGAGGTCTTGGATCTTTCCTCCAGGGAGCCTGGTCCCCCATCAGTCTGGGCATTCTGGGGCTGGGATCTGGCTCAGTTACGGGAACTACGGTCTGGAACCACTTCCAACTTCATCATAGCCCAGGTTTTCTACAAAGAAGAGCTGCATGCCAAGACTAGCTTCTGGGAGGATGCAAGCCCCAGCAGGGGAGGTGAGGCGAGGACGAGAGCGGAGCAGGGCCGCGAGGGAGCAGGCACCAACCCCAGCAGGTTCGGGGCTCACTCCACTTGTTCCTAGAGCCCCAACGTTCAGATGGCATCATCCTAAAGCCCAGGGACCTCCCAAGAGCATTTTTGTAATATTAGAAAACTATAAATCTCTACCAATAGGAAATTAATCCATAGTCAATTGCAGTTACACATAATGAAATGTTACACAACCTTTAAAAAGGTTAACATGAATATGTTTATTTAAGAAAATGTTAATGGGATTGTAAAAGTAAGTTGCAGAGATGTATATATTGTATTATCCCATATGTGTATGAGAAACTGGGTGTTAAAATACTTTTGTATTTTTCTAAAATCTCAAAAAACAAAGGATATTAACAAATGTGAGCAATCTGAGGGGTGGGGATAATTTGGCAATGCTTGTTAATTCAGATCTAAAAACAGATGACGAAGTGATGGTAAGATGTAAACTCGGTTATAGCACTTAAAAAGTTCAAACTGTCAGAAGGCATTTCAGAAAGTATATAACTAAGAGTTCCGAGATTTCATTCCAGAGAAGCATATCCAAAGCTGCCTTATGCTATTAAAATGATTTTCGATTAATTTTGTTAATTTAAGATGCAAACAAGAGAAAGCATAAGCCAAAGCTTTCACATTCTAAGAAAATCTTTGGAGAATACACAGAAACTACAGAATCCAATCAGATTTGCAGAATGGATGTTGGGAAACAGGGTTTTTCCTCTCCATTGAAGTATTTTCGAGATTGAGGTTGTAATACCAGTAATGAATTGGTGATGCTTTTCTTTAATAAGTGGAGAAATAAGTGAAGATGGATAGGTAGGTAGATGAGGCAGGGAGACAGACATTTAGAGGTGATACAATATTTACATTGGGTATCTGAAAAGCTAGGCTACATCTCAGAATCAGATATTCAATGAAACTATAACTTTGGGAAAGTTATTCTATAGTTTTAAGATAATGCTCAAAATACCTAGTACTCATTATTATAATAAATTTTTAAAGTAAATTCACAATCCAATATATTGTCAGTGCTAAGCTTTGAGTGGGGGATTACAGGTGACTTTGTTTCCTTTTGCTTTATTTACTTTCATGTTTTCTAAAGAGAACTTGCACGCTAAATAATATATGTTTGAATCATAAAAACAAATAATGAAAGTATTCTGATGTTAAGTCAAGGTCTGGAAGCAATGACAGCAATATTCTCATTATTTATTCACATATGAGCATACCATTTCCACGTCCTAGGGTATTTCTTGTGAATTGATGAGGAATAGGTCATTTTTAACATGACTCACAAAACACCTGCTAACTACTTTCAAGGACTCAAGATCCAGTTTAGTAATTTACAAGGTATATTACTTGCAACCATATCTTTGAGATTCTGTTGGGGAAATCTCTTAGTCTGAAAGATAATAGATTTACTCATTAAAATACTTAAATCCAAATGTAATTCATACCCAGCTGTCAAGCAGAGATCAAATGCATTAACTTCATCAATGATAAAACAGTAATCAGAGCCAGGACTATTACCCTTATAGTTCTCAAAGGGTTGAAAGTCCAAGGGACATCCTGTATAATAAGCTCCCGAGTCCAAAGGCTGGGAGGCTGGAGTTCTGGTGTCCAGGGCAGGAGAAGAGGGACCCAGATCCAGGAGAAAGAGAGAGAAAAAAAAAAAAACTTGCATTTTCTCTGACGTTTTTGGTCTATCCAGGCCTGGCTAATTGGATGGTATCCTCTCATTTTGAAGGCAGAGCTTCCCCACCTCAGGCCACCAACTCACATGCCCATCTCCCCTGGAAACACCCTCCCAAGCACACCAGGAGCAGTGCCTCGCCAGAGCTCTAGGTATTGCCTAATCCAGCAGAGCTGACCCTGAACTGAAGCCCCACACATCTGCACATTAGCCAGGTTGGGAGCCGCCTTTGCTCTCCCTCACCTCAGCAGCTCGGTGCTCTGTGTTCAGACCCCTCGGATGGCCTCAAGCCCTCCCGTGACGGGGCCACTGTCTGCCTCTCCTGCCTGATCCTGTGCCCCTCCATGCCTCACCAGTCTCTCAGCCACGCTGGCCTTGTGTCTCTTTGCGTGGTAAGTTCCTTCTCGCCCCAGACAGGCTGTTTCACCACCTGGAAACCACGTCCAGGCTCTGACCGGATCAGTCCCTTCTGCCTTCCAGACCTTGGAACAGGGACCTCTCTTGTCCACCGTCCCACCCCACCTCATCACAAAATAAGGATAAGAATTCAAGTGTGCTGATCATTCCTTCCACATCCTCTTATGCTCCTGCTACAAACAAATGGGTTTTAAACTGTGCATTTATGCCCTACAAGGGAGGGGTTTATGCCATCAGTTTTGTGAAAGGTGACAGATACTTTTAATAGAATCAGAAAACACTGGAAGAGAACAAAAGGCTTTAGAGTGCGCCTCACTCCATAAAAATAAGTATTGTTGGGTGAAATTTTAATCCCAGTTCTGTGTGTGTGTGTCGAATCCTTATGCAAAAGACATTCTGCTTCTCGGCTGAAGATCAAATGTGTTTGATAGTTACTCTGTGAACCTGTAGATCCCATCTTTCATCTCATCTGTTACTGTCTATCACGATACCTCTCTTGTACAATAACTGTGAGAATCAAATGGGTAAATATTCAGAAGGTGCTTAGAAGAGTTGCTGGCACTTTGGAAGCACCATGTGGGGTATTATGTAACATTATATTTATTTTTATTTATATATTTTTGTTCACTAATTTATCTGCAATGCCTGTTTTAGGGCCTGGAACACTAGCCCTGTCCATAAAGATCGGTTGGATAAAGAGAAAGGACCCTGTGACATAAGCCACCTTGTGTCTTCTTCTGGATGGGAGGATGAGGCTTTCCCACTATCAAGTCTTTCCACTTCCTGCTCCACCATGGTTCTTGACTCAGGGTCACCTGGGCAATACAACTATGTTTCCTTGTCTGGCAACCTCTGAGCCTTGCATGAGAAGGTTAAGTAAAGGCAACCTAAGATCCAGTATGAGAACTTCATTCATGAGTGAAATCACATTTTTCTCCATCCTCTTTCAGAAAAATGTTTCTTTGACACCAAACTCTTGGCAGCTGCAGGAAGAGGCCAACATGCCTAATGTAGGCACAACTGAACTGTTCCTTCTACTCTGAGATCTCCATCACCCACATCTGAGGGCACCCAAGTGAGGGCAGTGTGGGTGATTAGCATTGTTAGAACTAGCCTCTCATCCAGAAGGACAGATTAAATTTCCACTCGTCCAAAGTCAGGAGTATCTCCTGAGCCTGTTATCATTAGAAACAAGCTAATGGTTCCAGTTCTGATGGTGGCTGATGCAGGAACAATCATACATACATCACACCCCGCTTTGTTCCCAGGCCACCTTGCAGGGTAACATAACCTCAGAACACACCACTGTCTAAATAAGGAAATAATTGGTGGGAATCACATGAAGGCAGATTTGGAGTTAATATGGAACCTGAGCTGGCCAATGGGACTGTAATCTATGGAACTGGCTGCTAGCATAGTGGAGAATGTCCATCATTGGAGGTGTTCGCCTGAGGACCACATGACCACTTCCCTCCATGAGAGCATTTGCAGGACTCTCCACAGGGAATTCCAAGGTCCCTCCTCTCCTTGCGTTTCCCAGTGCTACAGTCACTCCAACAACCTCATCTTGACACTTGCCATCCTCCTGCAAGAATGTTGGTCTCCAGCACTCATCTGCATGATGTGACGGCATCCCACCCTCTTGTCGTGCTCAGTCTTGATTGGCTGCACCAGGTGGCTGCTGCATTTACCCACATTGGAGGTCAAAGGAAGGAGGCTTCACTTATGATGATGTGAGGATGTTCCAATGCACCCTGGGCTCGATGAAGAAATTGGCAGTGTACTTGGAAAAATATCAGCCTTTTCCAGAGTGAAAATTCAAGCGTAAAATCTGCTTCTACACCAGAGCCTGCCACTCTTGTTTTTGGGTGGGAATAATTATTATATCTTAGATTTTTCTCTTTAGAATAAAGTTCAAGTAGAATTTGCACAAAATTGTAAGAACATTTTTAAAGATTTTCTGATGTATAAAGAATATGACTTTGAATGTGTGGATCTGGATAAAGGATATAATTTTGTGTAGGATGGTGACTTCAAATGAAAAGGTAGCGTTGTTATTTTAAAAAGGAATGGAATGTGCTTCATGGAAAACCAAGCCTATACTAGGTAGTTTACTGTTTGCAAGTTTCATGTGTATCAAAAACAAATGTTTCTCAGGAAAGAATTATATGTTTATTGTTTTCACTACAGGTACAGTCTTCAGACAGCTTCCTATTGGGCCTGGTGTATGCACCAACCCTTCCTCACTAAGTCACTCAGTAAATGCTTACTGCATAAGGAATTACAGCAAGAATATTTATGTCTATTGCTTTTAAGTTTTTGGAAGATGGGAGAGATGGAGGGATGATTGGTGTGCATACATGGATGTTCACTAAAATGTCCAAACTATTTTAGGGTTTGTGGATGGAATTAACTCTTATTTAATATTTTTTGAAAGAACTGTCAGAGAAGAGGTTGAAGAGATTGTTTTCTTTTTCACTGGGTGTTTTGTTTTGTTTTGTTTTGTTTGGATTGCAATTCTTATTACACATATATACCACAATTTTTCATATCTCTGTTTGTATATAAAATATGTTGACACCCAATTTGTGTCTTCATACATGTACTTTGATTAATGACTGGGAACATTTTAAAGAGAAGAAATACTGAGACCTTTCTGGTTTTATTTACTCAAAGTTATACTGAAATGTTATTTCAAATTGAATTAAAATTTCACAAGAATTAGGCACATGCTCTTGAAGACAGATTATGTGAATGTGAAACATGATGAAAAGGGAATGAAGAAATGCACGATTCAGATTCATGTATTTAAAATGGAAGGAATTGTTTTGACCTTGAACTGGACGTGGCACCCCTCCTGTAAATTAAATCCTTAGAAATGAGCTTCTGGGAAAATTGCATTCTAGAATATGTTAATAAATTGATAGAATATGTGAAAAGCCACATGAACATCATCGCTGTCATATTTTTACTACGTGAGAAATTGAAACAGGAATTTTAAAAGCATGCGATTTAAACCTAACAAGCCACATGTGAACATAAATAACACATTTTAATAAAAATTTATATTTTTCCACTCTCCCCATCTCAGGAATGAGTGGCATTGTTTTAAATTTTTGCACATCTAGTGTCTGGTTAAGACAAGGAGCTGGATCCACAGCTCTGCTTCTGCATTCAATCATAGGTCATTTGGGTTGACGGGTCTAAGAAAATTTGGTCTCATAGGGATACCGAGCTGCAAAAGGCAGGGAAATTTTCATAGCTTTCCCAGGTAATTGTGAATAGTCTTCTTTCTTCCTATACCGGGACTTGAAAGCAGTAGTTCCCTAAAGGTTAATTGCAATGTGAACTCTGAAACCACTACAACACACTTTTTGTACTATGCACGCTGACGACAGAATGAGATTGGAAGGGCAAACACTAATTTTGGACTAGAAAGAGAAGTTTATAGGCCCTGGTTTTCTGCATACCATGCTTTGAGAACTGCTGTTTTAGCCCACCATTTTGGAGTTGTTGTTGGAAAGTAAAGCATAGAGAAGAGAAATTTTTAAAACATCTATGTTAACAAACTCGCTAGGCTTTTGGGGGAGATAAAAAATGAGTGCAAAAATTAATATCACATTTAATACAGAAAGATAAAAAGCTTAACAATAACCAAGGCAACCTTTAAAAAGACTAAATTGACAGGAATAAATGCCACATTTTAAGAGCTGTTATAAAGCTATCAAATGATCCAGGGGACATGCTTCTGCCTTCACCCAGACAGATCAATGAAACTGAGCAGAGTCCACAGGTAGATCTCTAGGTCGGCAGAAAAATGAATTTTGACGAGTGTGCCAGTGTAACTCAAGGGGAAAGGAAAATCTTTTAAATAAATGATCCTGGAACAAGTGGATATCTGTATGAAAAAAAAAGAAAGAAAGAAAGAAAGAAAGAAATTTGATCTACACATAACAGGATGATTAACAGAAACTGAAGGAGTATCTGTGAAATTTAAAAAATAAGATTATAAAGTTTCTACCAAAAAACAGGGCAATATTTTTTGTGACAATTATAGTCAAACACTTCTTATTTATTGCAAAAGACCTAACATAGAAGAAAAATGTATGTTGGATTTTATGAATAAAAATGAACAAAATTAATTTCATGAATTAAAAATGTCTACTGACAATAAATAAAAATAAAAATTATAGGTTAGGTGGGATATTCATAATCTATATGTGTAAGAAAGGATTTGAAATCCAATTATATAAAGAACTTTATATTTCAAAAACAGAAGGACAAACAATCCAGTTAAAAATTATCAGGAGCTGGATTAAAAAAAAAAAAAAAACGGAGAGACGTAAGAAAGGCCATAGAAGACATGGAACAATGTTTGACATTGTTAGTATTCAAGGAAGTTCAAATTAAAAGTAGGAGATATGGTTCTACAGCTCCTGGTGTGGTTTAAACCCAGATGACTTCCAGTATGAACCTGCAGGGTCCCACAGTGGGGCGAGGCGTCTTATGCTTGCTGATGGGACTGTAAAATGGTACAGCCAGTGTAGAAAACTGCTTGGAATTTCTCATAAAATTAAATGCACATCTACCTCATGTTTTAGCATGAGTAGTAAGGTATTTCTGTTTCCAAAATGAAAACGACCCCACACACGGATTTATTCAAAAATGTTTTTTGAAGCTTTATCCATAATTGTAAATATTTTAAACAATACAAATCTCCACCCATATATACTATAAGTCTATGAATTATAGTAGATTCCTAGAATGGCATAATACTCAGCAACAGAAGAAATAATTGAGGGATATTTACAGAACCGGTGAATTTCAAGAGTATCTTGCTTCATGAAGAACCCAGTGTCTGATGTGCATTTCATATTTCTGTTTTTTATGGAGTTCAAGAATAGATAAAGCTACTCTTTAGGCACATAACTCAGCATATTGGTTGTTCTGGATTTGGGAAAGGGAATATACTAGGAGACATGAAGGAACTTTCTAGGTTGTAGCCAGTATGCTACCCTGTTTGGAAATTGGTTTCATAGGGACACACATTTTAAAAACCTCATTCCAGAGTGTGTGTGTAAGATCTGAGCATTTTCCTATATGTAATTATGCCTCAATAGAAAGTATAAAAAATACATACTCTAATTATCACAACTCTTATGAATATTTTCTTAGTTTATTAAATGAGGTGTTCAATCAAATATGCATTTTGATTGCATTATGAATATGAAACATGTTGATTACCAATTCATATTCATTTGGAAACCTACAGGCAGAGGGGAATCTACTGTGTGTGACAGGAAGATGGACTTACCCAACCTTCTGCGTTTTCAATCTCTTGTCTATTAACATGGTAATTGCCTTTAATGACTTTGTTCTCCTCAGTGTAATCAGACAGGAAACTTTAGATGGAAAATGCATAAATTATTCTATCTCCTGACAGGAAAAGAATCCAAGCTTTTAATCCAATTCTATGCATTTTATTCTTCACGTTAGGACACTGTCTTTACAGTTGGACTTAACTGTCAAGCCCTCTGGACAGACGACGTGGTATCTGTTTGGGGCTCTACCAGGTGCCCAGTGCAGAGGACAGAGGACCATCCATGCTCCTGAAAGTCCTGCAGACCCATTGACTCTCTCTTCCCCTTTACACTATCACCCCATGACAGAAAAAAATCATTGGTTATAACAAATCTTATGGTTCTTTTTGGTTTACAAAATATAAAGCACTGAGAGCAAATATTGGGAGAAAGGGGAGAACACATCCTGGCCCCACACCCCAGAGATGTAGTTGAAGAGAATGACATTTAAGCTCATTCATCACTAAATTAGTGAATCTGTATCAGTGAATCACAACTGTCTAAACAATGAAAATCGGCCTGTGTCCTGAAGCCCTTCTAACTTGAACTTCCCTGGCTTCTTGCGAAGCCTACACCACCCACACTCTCACTCTTGAGGCAGCAAGGACCACTGCATTCCAATCCTCACCTAACATGGCGAGCCTGGCCAGGATCTGGGGAGGATGTCTGGGTGCGGTCCCTTCCAGAGCTAAGGTGGATGAAGAACCTGCAGATTTTGGTGGATCTTGCTTACAGTCAGGTCCCCTGAGCTGTGTGATAGTGAGATGGGCAACAAAGTTCAAGTCCCATTGAGCTTTACAATACCCTGTTCCTTTCACTTTAAACAGGTGGCCTCTTCTATTGCCTAGCCATCCAATGATTCCTGAGTTAACACAGAGGACGTTGTATTTGAATCTGAGTCACATTATTCAAAATGCTGATTGTCAAGGGAACCTCTTGTGCAGGGTAACTTTAATGTCCAAATATTTTCAGAGGAACCCAGTGCAGATCTCCATTATGGGGGGGGCAGAATTAAGATCACACAAGTTATAGAGCAAAGACTGACACCTGTTTAGAATACAAGTTTGGGGCAGGTACAAGCACAATGAGGGTTCAGATGTAAAAGCTAGAGTTAGAAACCCAGATGGACAACCCAGGCACATAACATTTCCAAACATCAGCTTCCTCATCTGTGAGATGGGATGTCTTATATATATTCCTGTCTTATATATTCAATTCATAGTAACTTTCTTTCTTTCTTTCTTTTTTTTTTTTTTTGAAGCTCAGAGTCGAAATATTGGTTTCTAGGCTGTTTGCTGATGTTTCTCAGTCTTTCTGAGGTTGGTGATAGCCTCTATTATTTGGACTCAGGTCCTGGATTATCTTCATCCCCTTAGATGCCAGAAACTTCTCATTATAAAAATTTGGGTGGTGGGTAAGTGCTGGTATTTAATCTTCTAGGTGCCTTTCTTTGATCTCATTCTGATGAATTCTCGGTTTGTATATATGAGTGTCCATCCTGGGAGAGATAGTGGGTGCATAAGTAAAAAAGAGAAACACACATTGTTTCTGTGCCATGGGAGGATTTCTTGTTGCAACTAAAACTAGAAGAGAAGATGTCTTGCTTGCTTTAGCAGAGGAGTGGAAGGTCTACAAGCCAGGCCCTAGGGTGCAGCACCCCTCTGCCTCCTGAGGACCCAGTTCACCCCTATTTCCTCATGTACAGAGTACGGGGCTGATGCTGACTCTCGCTGAGGTCCTGGGGGTCCACCACCAGCAGCACGGTGGCTCCCCTTCCCCCCTGCACGATGCTCCTTCACTCTCCTCCCCATCAAAGATGAAGTTTGGGGCTTGGGATGGACAGACAATTCCACGTGAAAATTTCTCAAGAACTTCCTTTCTTTAGAGATTCAGTGGAAAGCATATTTCTTTCCTCAATGAAGGTAGTCAGGAAAAGAATCCATTTTTTTCCCTGATTTTTGCATGTTCTGATTTTAATTGTTGTATTAGTCATAGCTAATAATTGTAAGAAATTACTTTAAAAAAAAACAATTGTGTTTTGTCACAGTCCTGGAACTTCCAAGCCTCCCATGAGTTAGAGTTAGAGTCAAGGTGTTGTCAGGACAATATTCCTTCCAGAAGTACTGGGAAGAATTCACTCCCTGGCCTATGGCAGCTTCTAGGAGCCACTACAGTCTCCTGCCCCCAAAACCAGCCCTCTTGTTTTGACAGTCCTGCCTGTTATAAAGACCTATAATTAATTTGACCTTCCTGGATAATTCAGATTAATGTTTCCAACTCAAAACCTTCAGCTTAATCACACGTGCAAGGTCCCTTTGCTAAGCAAGGTAACATTCATAGGTCCTGGAGATTAGGAGCTAGCACATCTTTGGGAAGCAGTCATTTTGCCAACCACAACTGGCTTTAAGCTTTGGATTCCACAGATCCACTGATTTTCCTATGACCAAGTCCTTATATCACCTACATGAGTATTATTTTTTTTTTCTCCAAGACTATCATCCAACCTTCATCTCTATTTTAGACCTTTGAGGGTGCATGTTTAACTTCATTTCTCAGGTCAGGATTCTTATATTGCAGGTGAATTTTGTCAAATATAATTGAAAATGGGGAATTCATTACGTTTAGGTTTCCATTCTTTTTAGCCTAAGGTCCATGCTAATTTGACAAGACAGAGGCTGACTGCTGATCTTAAGTGTTGTAAAGTAATTCTGTACAGTTCCCACCTGGAGCCTGGCTATTAACTCAAGGTCATCGGAAGAATGTAGTTTAATTATCAGTTACTAGAATGGGTTGAAAGTGTCAGAATGGAAGGTGTGTGGCAGTAGCGACCCCAAGAATGTGGTGTTTGTTAGGACCTTGTTTGTAGTAGAATCCTCCTGTGCTTGAAAGAGTGGGGATTCCAGTGATTTCTGACTCACTGACTTTGCCCCTGACTTTCAAATAGAGATGGAAGCTTTGTCATGTTTACTTCTTAACTGAAGAGTCACATCTATCATATCTATCAACGAGGCTTCATGCATGCTTTTTTTTTCTTTAATATTTTGCTCTTAGAAGTTTTCCAAAAATCTAGTGAAGGGAATTCTATTGGATTTAATGCTTAGCCTTGATTTCTTGCCTATTACAATGCCTTCTCAACTTAAACAAATAAAATAAAAATGACATCTCCATGTTATTGAAAAACTACCTCCCACTATTGAGATCAAAGATAGGTATTTTTTTTCTTTTTTATAAAGATCATCAAGTGCCTTAGCAAATGCCAGCATTGGGACTTTGGTATACTTCAAGGTCAGAAGGAAAGGGAGGGTGCTCAGCAGGCAGGTCTAAGCTGTGTCCTCTGTGTGCATTGTCCATTGTGCAGGGAAGTCCAGACGCTCCCTCCCTCTGCAGGTTCAGTTATCAAGTCTGCTGAAGCAAAAGAGGAGGGTTTTCAGGAGGAAAGGTGCACAAGTTCCTTCGCATGCATGCACAGGAGCACAGGGCCTCTGGAAAGATGAAGCTCAAATAGAAGCCAGGTGCTGAAGCTGGAGTACCCTCTTCCTGGGAGGTCGGTGGGGGTGTAGGTGCTTTCTGAAGGGAAGGAAATGTTCTGTAGGGGAAATGAGGGGGTCTGGGACAAAGTCCATCTGGGCTCTGGGTCTGGCGTCTGATTTTCAGTCTTCTCTGTGGACAAGTTGACTCTTGCTTGGTTGAGGACATTTCAGTGGGAGGATTTCAGGTGACGGTGGCCCTCTCTGCAGAGGCTGTCTTGAGATGGATGAAGGAGCTTCAGAGAGAGCCCTCCTCTGTGCTTGCCGATCCTAGGTGCTCTCAGTTTTAATCCAAAGTGGCATCTTTTGGGGTATGGTTGTCTAGGTCCCAGCAAATGGTAGGGAAGCAGACGGCCCATCACTTCCATCTTATATTCTATTGTCATTTCCATGGGGATGAGGAGTAGCACTGTCCCAGGGGTAACTGAGCTCACAGGAACCTCAATCTAGTGAGAAAATACCCCTTCCTATAGCCAAGGCTTATTTAAAGGACAGCAGGGCAGTAGGGAACCTCCACAGAGCTGCCCTGCCAATCATCAGAGTGTTTCAGAGATTTGATTTTATTCAATTTATTTCCATTAACTGAAGCACACAGGCTCCCCGTTACCAGCATGGACAACATTAGGAAGAAATAAACACATTTAACCCTTGCCACTGCTTTTACTATATATCCCTCTCAGTCTGCTGAGTTGGTAAAATGTACAAGCACAAAGTGGTGGGTTCCAAATGGCCTCCGCTGAAAGCAGGCGGAAGGCCACTGGGCCCACACAGCATTCTCCAAATTGTGTGATTTGAGGAAGAAGTGTGAAAATTTGCTCTTTTTCTGTTGTTGTTTTTAGAGAAAACACCCAGCTCATGCTTTGAAATTTCTAAACCATTTTTCTGTTTTAAGGGCACAGAGTTCCCAGAGGAAGGTGGAATTCAGACACGGAGTTCCTGCGGGAAGGTTGAATTTGGAGAGTAGGGTCCTAAGGTGGCTTCTGCGTGGCCACAGTCAGACAGTGTGCAGGGCTGCAGAGGTTTGCACCCAGGAAGTGAAGCTCTGGCCCGGAGTGTGGACACGTTCTAACACGTAGGTGCACCTTGATTCTGATGGAAATGGCTTGGAAGCACGGTTGAGGCTGGGGGCCTCACTGTGTAAGAAGCGAGTAGTTGAAGCAAGGCTTCTTAGTCCTTTGAGTAGCCCTTGAGTGACTGTCCCACACCCTGCTTCAGCCTTTCTTCCCCTGCATTGGTGCCCAGCATGGTGGATGGGTCTTCCCTCCCTGGGTCATCCAGCAGCCACCAGCTGTTCTGTCCCTGTTCCCTGCTTTTTCCACAGACACCAGGCAGGACTTTCAGAGAACTGCTTCTCCAGAGCAGAGAACCCAGCTCTGGAGACTTCTCTTTCAGCATAAATGTGGATGACTTCTTACTGGTGCGTGTGATGCCCACACTTATAAAATACTGTGGTTATGTTGGTAGGTGTTATTGGAGGATGAACAGGCAGTGTTTTAGCTTATTTCCAGATCCAAGACTGAATGCCTTAATATGTATGTTTGAGTCTACGAACACCTCTTTAAAAATTAAATGTACTCGTCATATTGAACCATTGCCCAAGAATATTAACTTTCTTCTATTAGTGATGAAATTTACACAAAAGAAAAATAGCTAACATGATGAAAAATTTCACTTATGCAATTAATTTTACCAACGTATGCAACAGAATAACACAAGGATTGTTGGGATATCTTCTCTAGATCTATGCAGAGGATTTATTCTATGATTTCTTTTTAAAAATAAAACCAAACAGATGACATAGAACATGCATTGGAAAAATGACTTATTGAGGCATTAGAATTATGAGTAGTTTCTACCTGCCCAGACAGTCACTCAGGTTTAGCAAAACCTCCACTATTGGCATTATGTTTTCTTTTCCAAACTAGCTTCTCTTTCTTTCCTTTTCCCTCCCTCCCTCTCTCCCTCCCTCCCTCTCTCCTTCTTTCTGTTCCTCCTTCACCTTCCTCCTTTTTCTCCTCCCCCCTTCCTCCTCCTCCTCCTCCTCCTCCTCCTCTTCTCTTTCTTTTTTCTTTTCTTTCCTTTTCTTTCTTTCTTTCTTTCTTTCTTTCTTTCTTTCTTTCTTTCTTTCTTTCTTTCTTTCTTTCTTTCTTTCTNCCCTTCCTCCTCCTCCTCCTCCTCCTCCTCCTCTTCTCTTTCTTTTTTCTTTTCTTTCCTTTTCTTTCTTTCTTTCTTTCTTTCTTTCTTTCTTTCTTTCTTTCTTTCTTTCTTTCTTTCTTTCTTTCTTTCTTTCTCTTTTCTCCTTCCTCCTCTCTTTTGTTATTAATATCAGCATACACACCTACAATTCTGTGTTATAAAATGTGATAATGTAGTTATAGAGTTGACTGTTTTTGATAGACAACTAATATATCTTTGAAGAGTCCTGGTGGTCAGTCTCACATTTTGCCCCAGGGCAATTTAAATTTAGAAATGGATCTCTGACAGTGATTCCTGTTTCATGCAATGTTAGATGCTTAGAATTCTAATCCATCTTCAGATGCACTTGTGGTTACTACAGATGTTGAATTCCTGTTTCAGGAATTCTAATCCAACAGAGAGGTGTGGGCAGTGTGCCTCACCTGCTGCGTGTCATTCTCCTGAAAGAAGGACCTGTTTACTTCTTGCCTAAAAGCCAAATGTCCCATCTTGACATGCAGGTAATCATAGAAGACATCTGACAACTATCCAATCTATTTACCACTTCTCTCCAATCTGTTTTTTAATCTAGTCATTCTATTAAGCATGCTTCAAATCCCTAAACTTCAGTGTTGTTAACTCTCCCACTTCCAAAACCCAATTTGAATTGCTGTCCATTCTTCTCCTGCCAATTCAAAGTCTTCAGAAGCTTTTACGGCTACAACGAATAGTCTGAGTACAAATTAGTCCCCAGTGCTGGCTGTTCCAGCATCATCTTTCCCTTGCTCTGAGTTCTTGCAACATGGAAGAATACAGAGTATACCAAGCCTGCTCTTCTTTTCTGGCCTCGTAATCCATATCTGGTAATTCTGTATGTGCATAGTTCTTCTCCAGGGAAGGATAGCATTAACTACTTTTTAAAGTCTTATAGCTCCTTGTGTGATTCTTATGTGCATAGAGAGTTCATAACATTCTCATTGAATTGATTTTCATTATAAATGAAAAAAATATTGTCTAGTGAATGACATTTTACTAACCTTTCACAACTCCCCAAATGAAAATTGTCTGCTGATTTTTTAGTACTAATTTAAAATTAAGCAAAATAATAAAGATGGTTTATAAAAAGTATAATTTCTAGGAAATTATTCAAGGTTCAGTGTTTCCCTTATATTACTGATGTCAGTGGAGAGAATTAGAGTCCCGAAGTTAATGCAAAATCTCTATCCAAATATTATATTCAGTGGTATTGATGAGAAAACCTTAATGCATTTAATAGAAATACTTCACTATACTTTTCCTTTTAAACCTCTGATACTGTAGTTATTATTCTTATTTAAACATCTGCATATTGACAACTTAAATAAAAGGGATTTTGCTAGAGAAAAAAAATTTTAAAAATTTAAATAACATTGGATTTATATTTTTAGATATTATCACAAAGAAAACGCAAATCTCCTTGAGAAAGTCTTAAAATAATTAATTTAAGAATAGTATAACTGAACTGTGCTTCTTCACCATCTATAGGCTGAGACCAAAATGTTTGTTTCTTCTTGATCATGAAATGAGTTTTTATAAAACACAAAGTCCTGTTCATGTATGCCATGAAGTGTTAAAGGGCCATAAAATGTTCCAAACCCTTGCTCTTGCTTTCTGTCCTTATCCAGTGGGTGGGTGAAAAAGGCTTCATGCTTGCCACCAGGCTGTGGGTCACGCTCTGATCAACAGAGGTCACAGACATCGTCAGAGCAAAGAATCCTACAGGAAAGTACCTACTCTCTTCTTAAAATAAGGAAACAGAAGAACTGAGTGTATGTATGAATGCAGACTAATTGTAAAGTTTACAGGGAGGAGCACAAGACACAGAATATTCTGCATGATATTGTAGAGGGACAGAAGCAGATTTGGAGACCGACGGTATCTGGCCTGAAGCCACAAGAATCCAGACATTGTGGGACTGGAGGAGGAAGAGACCACAGGGCAGTGGAAGAGAACGGAGTCTAGAGCAAAGACACATAAGTTTGTCCAGTGAGCTGTGACAGAGAAAAAAAATGACCTATACACAGGCCTTACACACTTCACAAACCCCATCTGATCCCAGACCTAGATGTACAATGCAAAACTACGGAAATTGTGGAAGAGAGCATGCATGAAAATTTAGATGACCTTGGGCTTTCTGATGACTTTTTGGATAAAACACTAAAGGTACAATCCATGAAAGAAAGGATTGATCATCAAATTTTAAAATTTCTCCTCCAGAAAAAGCCACTGTCAAGAGAATAAAAAGACAAGCTGTGGATGGGAAGAAAATATTTGCAGAAGACATGCAGGACACCACGTTGTTAACCAAATATGCAGAGGACACTTAAAACTCAACAATAAGGACAAACAAACTGATTTTAAAAAACAGACCAAAGACCTTTACGGAACCCATGAAAGAATCTAGGTAGATAGCAAACAGGCTGAGAAGACCTGCTCCCCGTCCCGCACAACGGGGCGAGCCAGACGGCTTTGTGTGGCTGTGGCAAATACCTGCGGAAAACAGCTTAAGGAGAGAAGATTTATTTTGACTGACAGTTTCAGAACTTCAGTCCATGCTTGGCTGGTTCCAATGCTTTGGGCCCAAGATGGAGCAAAGTTTTATGGCAGAAGAAAGCTGTTCACCTCAGGGCAGCCAGAAGCTCGGGTGGGGGACACCAGGGACAAGATATAGTCACCAATGGCACAGCTCAAGGACTCACTCCCTTCAACTGGGTCCCACCTCCTTCAGTTTTCATTACCTTCCAATAGTCCTTATAAATTATTAATTCAGCAAATGGATCAATCCACTGATGAGGTCAGAGCCCTCAGGATCCAGTCATTTCCTACAATCCCCACCTCTGAACCTTGCTGCTTTGGGGTCAGGCCTTCGACACGTGAGTCTATGGGGGACACTTCATGTTCACTCCATAACACTGGGAGATGCAGATTAGAACAATATACCACTGACACATGAGAACAGCCAAAACCTAGAGCACCGACCGTGCCAAATGCCAGAGGACCTGTAGAGTGATGCCAACTCTCATTCACTGGTGGTAGGACACCAAATGCCACGGCCACTTTGGTCCAGCATTTGCTTTCTTGGGTATCCACCCACAGGAGTTGGAACGTCATGCTCATACAGAGCCTGTGCCGACATTCCCAGCTTAATGGAGTTGGACATCATGATTTTTTAGATTTATAATGGTGTGAAGGTGATATGAATTCACAACAAAGCTTACTTCAAATTTTGAATTTCTATCTTTTTCTCAGTGTGTTAGTTAGCTTTTTGCTGCTGTGACAAAAAAAACTGACAAGAGCAGATTAGAGGAGGAAAGCTTTGTTTTGGCTCCTGATTTGAGAGTTTTGGTCCACGGTTGGCAGTCTCCACTGCCTTGGGCCAGAGGTGAGGCAGAACAGAAGGGTGTGGCCATCGAAAGATGCTCAGCTCATGCAGCCAGGAAGCAGAGAGAGGCAGAACAGGAGCCAGGGACAAGATATAGACCCAATGACATGCATCCGTGGCCCACTTCCTCCTACCTCTAGTTATTTGCTGGTATAGGAGACTTTTCAAATTATTAATCTATCAAATGAATTGATCCACTGATTGGGTTACAGCTTTCATAATCTAACCATGAGTTTTTAAGAGATACCTCCAATCCAAGCCGTAACACCAAGCTAGTGATGTGTGAGATGAAACCCTCCAGTGACGCTGGCAGGGTCGGTGAACTGCAGCTCTAGTCAGCCTGCATTCAAGGGGGTGCGCTACCGGCACTCCGTGATGCACTGTGTTGCAGAACTGTGGTGTTCCCAGGTCAGGCCCTGAGTGTGTTTTCAACTCAACAGTCATTTTGAATTACACTGGATTTATCGGAAGACAGCCTGTCGTTAAGTTGAGAGCAACTGTGATAAATGTTTGTAACAGAAGTTTTATTCATAATTGCCCAAGCTCAGAGGAACCACCTCGTCCTCAGTAGGTGAGTGGACAAATTAACTATAATCCATCCAGACAATTGAACTTCACTGAACCCTCAAAAGAAATGAGCAGTCAAGCCATAAAATGACACAGGGGGACTTTGAACTCATATTGCTAAGGAAAGAAGCCAATCTGAAAGTTTCCTACTGTACAATTCCAACTATATGACATTCTGCAAAATTCAGAACAATGGAGATAATGAAAATAGCAGTTTCTTCCAGGGCCTTGGGGGAGGAGGGATAGAAAGGCAGAACATCAGTCATTTTTAGGGCATGCACTGATACTTCTGTAAAATGCAAAACCATGTTCATTGATGCAACAACAACTTTAACCTACTCTGTGTAATACCATAATGAGATTTATAGGTCTTTGCACCTCAGGGGTGAACCATGATGTAAACTATGGACTGTTAATGATGTGTCAAGGTTGGCTCCTCTGTTTTAACAAACGTACCACTCTGATGGAGCTGTTGGTAATGAGCCTGACCGTGTATGTACAGGGGCTGGAGGTGCATGGAAGAGCTCTCTACTTTTTGCTCAGTTTTGTTGTGACCCTAAAGGCACTAGAAAATAAGTTCTATTAAAATTACATCCCAACTGTTTCTATAGTCTCTACTGCAGGATATTAAACGTCATTGTGCTTATGATGAAACTGTGATAATCAGATGCTGACAATCAATAAGCAGTATATATTTGGAACTCAAAATGTTTAATTTTTCTTCCATGATTTATATATTTGGAAGTTTTCTTAACAAAAGAGAAATAGTAAAATAAACTGTAATTAAAAGACCAGTATTCAAATATTATCATCTCTAAAGATAAGACGTGCTGAACAAATTACTCTGGTTTCACCACCACCAACAAAAAAATAATGACATCCAGTAAAAATAAACTTTTAATAAAGAAATATGTGTCAATAAAGTTGGGTTAGTTGAAAATCTGAATAAGACATAATTATTTAATAGTAATCAAGGCAAATTATTCCAGGCAGCAGCCGCTATTAATTCTGAACAATATTAACAATGCCAAATAAAGTGGCCAAGAAGTCCAGGGATGTCTGCCAGTTGTTCTTTTGAAAAGTTGTTTTGTAAGAAAACAGAGAAATAAACTCAATAAAGCCAATCAGTCAATAAGAGATAGAAATCAAGTGTACAAATGTGTAATTCTAAATATCCTTTGACAACACCAGAGGATTTGGGCTGACTTTCCATAGTCCTTAATTTTCTTCTCCTTTTTTTTGTTATTATTCTTTTGTTTTGTTTTGAAACAAGATCTCACTGTGTTCTGTAGGCTGACCATGGGCTTCTGGGCTCAGCAATCCTCCTGCCTCAGCCTCCCTAGGAGTTGGGGCTCTAGGTAGGAGCTGTGCCCAGCTCTTCTCCGCTTTTGAACATTCTCTGTGCCACAGGAACTGAGGGGAATGAGGTGAGATAATCTTTATGGACACAGGAGGTGTCCCATGGTATCCAGCCTTGCAGGGTGGTCAATGGCCAGAGTTTGATTGGCAGGCTTGCAGGAATAGAGCTCCATTTTTGGGAATGTGCTTGGGGCTGAGAGCATCCACTCACATCAACAGTGTTCACAACCCTTTCCAACCAATGGTGCTAGAAAAATTGAGCATCCATAGGTGAAAACTGGAATCTCAATGAACCCTCAAACCTCATCCAAAAATGTCTTCAAAATGGATACTTGGCTTGAATGTAATGATTAAAACTATGAAATTTTTAATAACAATCATCAGAAAAGAACTTAGAAAAAACTCTTAGATTTCAAAAAAAACCCACAATCTATAAAAGGAATAAAATACAAATTGGACCTTATTAAAAGTAAAGAATTTTACTCTAAGAGAACATGTGAAGAAGATGAAAATATAAGCAATGGGCTTCGGGAACTTACCCACCAACTACATATCTGACATAGTACCATTGCCTAGAAAATATAAAGAACTCTCAAAACAAGCTCACCAAATAGAAAGAGGCAGGACACTGACAGACATTGCCAGAAGAAGGATGCAGTTGGCAAATAAACCCAGCAAAGGGTGCTCAGCATCACTAGCCATCAGGGAAAGCGTAAATTAACGCCACCACTAGCTATTGCTCCACACCTATCACAATGGCTAAAATTAAAAAACAGCGGTAGCAGCAAATGCCCACAAGGATAGGGAGAAGCTGGGGATGCACCTGCTGCCTGAGGGGCTGTGGGATGGGGTGGCCACTCTGCCAGTCAGCTTGGCAGTTTCTGAAAAACTGAACATGGGCATGCCACGCAACTCAGAAATCAGCATTTTGGCTGTCAATTGGTGATAGGCATTTATCCCAGAGAAGCGAAAGTTTATGTTCACACCAAAAACTCTACACAAATGTGCATCACAGCTTTGTTTACAAGAGTTCCCAATTGGAAGCCTGCTGGATGTCCTTGGGTGGGAGAATGTTAAACAAAGAGTGTTCATCCATGGCTTGGCTTACCACTCAGCAAAGGAAGGAACAAACTCCCCTGCCCACCAGCAAATTGAAAGAGTCTGCAGGGAACTGTGAGTGGAAAGAGCCAGCCCCGCCCAAAGGTTACTTAGTATATGATTCTATATACATAATGATTTTAAATAAATCATTTAAAATGTAGAGGAATGAATTAGTGATTACCAGGGATTGAGTCCTGGGAAGTGGAGGTTGGGGCAGACTTTTAAAAGAGTGTGACATTTTATAGGAAGAAAAGGCACCTAGCACTGTTGCATATGTGGATTGAGGCAATGGATACAGGAACCTTCACCTGCCATGAATTGTACAGTACCATACAAAAATACAGTACCATACAGCAAAACTGAAGGAATATGGAGAAGATTTAGTGGGTTATTTCAATATCTATACCCTAGTTGTGAAATTATAAAGGTTGAGCATAACTTAATCCAAAAATCTAAAATCTGAAGATATTCCAAAATCTAAACATTTTGAGGGCTGACATATGAGGCACAGTAGATAATTCCACACCTGAACTCCTATAATGGGTAACAGTTGAAATAAAGGCCCACTAAAAATGTTTTGTAAATCAGCTTCAGGCTGTATGCATAAGGAATTTAATGATTAGACTTTGTTCCCACCCTCAGAATATTTCATTATATATGTGCAAATATTCCAAAATTTAAAAAAATTCCCCAATCCAAAACACTTCTGGTCCCATGCATTTTGGGTAAGGGAGATTCAACCTGTCCCATAATTTTCCAAGATGCCACCGTGGGTAGGACCTGGGTAAAGGGTGTGTAGGATCTCCCATGATGTTACAAGTGCGTGTGAATGGACTATGATTTCAACGAATACTTCAGCTAAAATACTGATTCTTCTTTCATAGGTTTCCTTGAGATGTGCCATTTTGGGGTGCCCTTCAATTGAGTAAAAAGGGCATGGTGCCCTTTGTGAAGGCGGGTCCCAATCTGTAGTCACTTTACAGCAGAGTGTAGGTCACATGTTCACGGAACCCGCCACATAGCAAAGCCCAGCCAAAGGACTTTGTCTCCCAAAGCTCACCATCCCAAGAGGCATGCAAATGTTTCTACCACTTCCTCTCTCTGCTAAGTTCCTAACAGACCCCATGAAGAGCCTACTGTGTGACACATCAGCACAGGCTCCCACGCTATTTTGCTGCATAGTCTAGGGCTTCAGTCTCCATATCAATACCAGTTCCTTTGGAAAAGTTTGTAGATGTTTGTGCTCTCCCTGCTGAGCACCCAGGCCACTAATTTAACTTAGCATCCAATGCACTTTTGTTCTTCTACAACCATAACAAGTTCAAGGGTATTCCCAACACCTTCATGATCATCATAATCTAAAAGAAAGAAAGAAAGAAAGAAAGAAAGAAAGAAAGAAAGAAAGAAAGAAAGAAAGAAAGAAAGAAAGAAAGAAAGAAAGAAATTTGTCTTTGATCCTCCAAATGTCAGCTCCAAACTCATAGAAAAAGGTTTCAGGCAGTAATAGATACAACTGCAGAGTAAGTCTGTGCTGAATAAAGCAATTACCATGATTAGTTACATGAATTTCTTCCAGTCTGCAAACTCAAAGACTCCTCAGTTTTCTCCTCAATATCTCATGCAAAAATAATAAATAACAGATAATATTCCCTTGAATAATTTTCTATTCTTTCTAACTTTCTATTTTTCCTATTTAAAGGCAGCAACATGGCTGCCTGCAGAGGTCTCTAGGGCTTCCAGGACATCAAGTCATTCCGCAGCCAGCCAGGGTTTCCTGGACAAGTGCCCTTATGTAACACTGAGTGAGCTATGTCCTCAAAGGGGCAGGCTGAAGAGTGAATTCAGAAAGATGCAAACAGCTCCTGACTGCTTATCACTATCGCCAGTGAGCAGAGTTTAGACAGCTTGAAATCCACTGCTCAGCCTGACTTGACTGCACTATCATCTGAAAACTTCTTTCATACACTGTTTCATCCTGGTTTGATGCATTTTTTCTGAAGTTCAGATGCCCTAGCTTCAAACCTAAAACTTTGGCAGGGGGTGGGGAGGGGCGGGGGAGATTGTAATTCTCTGTAGTACCTGGTGGTGGCTTTGGGAAGTTCTGCTCTTGCTCCTGCTGTTTCCTAATGAGTCTTCTGTGGCAGTCATTGGAGCTGGCCTAGCGGTCGCCAGCACTAACCTCAAAGACTTTTTTTATTCTAGCATAACCAGAGCATGTTTCAGGAAACTAGAGCAAAACTGCTACCAAATCTCTGCCTTGCATCTCTGCTCAGTACTATCTTCTCTGTATAATTTCTTCAAGTGAATCTGGTGCTCTCTAGTTCATTAGACAGAATGTGCATCTATGAAGCACCAGGAAGATATTTTATAAATGAATCTCGATATTTCCCATTCTAATGTAATTAGATATTCTGTTTCAATCCAAGGCCCTTATTACAGCCAGAAAGGAATAATGAAGCTTTCAAACATGATACCCCTGGGTAGAGTTCAGCTTCTACACAAAAAAAGAAAAGCAGGTCACTTCACCCTCTGAGCTCTGGAAGGGGGCAGCCAGAGGACACCCAGCTTCTTTGCAGGGAAAATAGAGGCGCTGTGGAGAGCCAGGTCCAAAACAAGAGCTAATGCTGTTAGCCGCACATTGCCTAAAATTTAAAAAGGGATAGCAAGAACGAACAGGAGGGAAAAGAGAGAAGAGATGAGCAAATTCCCAATTGCTTTAAAGCCAAACCAAACATCTAAATTCACATGTTTCCCTGCAGGTGTTTCCCATTCCCATGGGGATCACTGAAAATACCATCAAGCTTATAAGGTATTCAGAGAATTTTGATTGCAGGTGTCTAGTCCATGTCCTGCTGTTATAGCTGAATGCCACAGTCTGGCTAATCCATAAAGGGAAGAAGTTGATTTAGCTCAGGTTCTGGAGCTGGGGAGCCCAAGGGCAGAGAGGGGGCATCTGGCGAAGGCCTACATGGCAGAAGGTGAAAGGGCAATCAGTACATGCCAAGGGGAAAGCAGGAGGGGTGGATTCACTTTATAGGGACTTTGTCCCACGATAACTAACCCACAACAAACCTGGAAATAGCAACACTCCTTCATGGGGGCCCACCCCGATGACCTGGTCACCACTCACTAGCCCCACCTCCAAACTCTGCACATCAAGGATCAAGCCTGCAAAACATAGATGTGGGGGATGCACCCTGAGCAGAGCATTCCGTAAGAAAATGATGCTGAGACTGAGTTCAGGGGTGCTGGGGCTGCCCCAGGCATGGTCTGTCTGCAATCCAGAGAGTCCTGGGGAGAAGACTACATGGCTGCTGAGCTGGCACAGTAGAAATAGGAGTAAGGCAAATAACATGTAGAAAGATGACGCTAAATGCCTGTTGCCTCCATGATCACGATGAACTCCAGCCACTTGGAGGGATGAGCAGAGGGCTGGGTTTCTGATAAGGCAAAAAGCCTGGGATGGACCAGTGAAAGTGGTGGCCAAGACTCAGCCACCACTTGGCTCAGTGAAATGGCCCAGATTACTTGACAATTCTGGAAGTCAGTGGCCTTCCCCTAAAATATGAGTAAAAAGTACCAGATTAATATAAAGTTTAAATCAGGACTGTAGAATACATGGCACATGATAATTATTTTAAAAATTTATGCTTTCCCAAACCAATCCTATCTTTGTAGCATAGACCCTTTCCCCATTGTCTGAATCCATGTTTTCATGACCCATATATCAAAGACAGTGGAAACACTTTATGTTTTATAAAGAACTTGCACATTTTATATTATTTTTGGTAAGTTGCATAAGCCCTCTTTAAAGATATGTCAACCAAGATTTCCTGGTTGAGTTTGCACTAAGTCGTTGATTGATGGGAATGTACCAGGGCATCTTCTCTTTATCTTGGGTGCTCAGTTCTGGGTTTTGATCAACTCTCAAGTTAATTTCTCAGCACAGAGTTCAGAGGAGCCCTGTGGCTCCAGACCAGGTGAGCTGCTTGCTGAGAAAGCAAGGACTGGGAGTGTTGTGTCCGTCTGTCCTTTCCAACTGGAAAGTGAGCTGGGAGGCATGTGAGGTGGGCACGTGGATGAAGTGGGCACCTGGGCCCCCTGTGGACTATTGCCTGGTTCACATCACTATTCTAAGGAGGAGGCAGAAAAAAATGTGTTCATAAGAAAAGGTATTAAAAAAATTCACAATTTGCAAAACATCTAAATAATAACAATAATATTATCTCCCCTTTATAACTGCACACAGTATGCCAGACACTGTTAAAAGTACTTGATATGAATGAGCTTGCACAGTCTGCCTAGCAGCCCAATGACGTGGCTATATTATTATCTCCTTTGTAGGGATTAGGAAACTAAGGTACAAGGGACATTGAGTGAATTTTTGAGATCAAGAGCCCATAGCATAGTGAATATTTGAATTCAAGGCAGGCCAGGTCCCAAGTGTGAGCTCATGGCTGTTAATTTCTTTCATTGATTAATATTATGTGGATCATTTGTACAATTTTCTGCTTAGAGAAAAACCCTTTACTAATCCCTAAGTTTAAGCCCTGAGATTTATTTATTCAGTGTTGGTGCAGGGCATTTAGTAACTGGAATAGTTTCAGCAAAAAGCAATTATGGCTCTATTTGAAATCCAAGTATATTAAGCATTGTTGATTTTATTTTCAATTGCAAACCCTTTCCATCAGGTTCATTGGTCATTATGTTTCAGCATTTGTTTCAATGGCAAATAAGTCCCACTGAAGTAAGCCATGCCCCGCCACAACGAAAAGCCTATTACTCCCTGCACTATCTCCAGCTGGAAAAGACAGACCAAGGGGCAGCAACAGGGGGTGAAGAAGAGCCTTGGGGAGCCCACTTTGGGAGCACAGAGAAATAAGAAGGCTACACCAATAATGATAAAATAACACCAAAAGTGTCAGTCCTGGCCCTAGCACAGGACAACTATGCATTAAGCCTGCCGAAGCCCTGGCAAACAGCAGGTAGTTCACCTAACCCAGTTTGAGGAAGAAGGTCTATGTCACTCCCTGATTCTACAGAACCCCAAAGTTACTCTAATTTCACCCAAGGCAAAACATGTATGTGGCCACATGGTTTCTGCATAGGTCCAGACCACCACATAGTGGTAGCATGACCAGGACAACCTAGTTAATGCCTGAGCAGCACCTCCCACCGCAGCCCCACCCCACAAAGGGCAAGACCAACACTGAGAGTCTTTGAGACTCAATATGCTTCATGAAATGACACACAGCAAGTGCAGGGTTCCTGCCACACATGGGCAGCAAGAGTAAGGCTTTGCTGTGGTTATCTGGAGAGCCCCAATAAATGACCAACATCAGACAGCTATTTAAATTTACCTTTATGCAGTTTTTGATGACAAAAACAGGAAAGGGCTCTGTATTTATCTTTTAGGGCAGCTGAAACAAAGCACAGTTGTGCCCCCTCAATCTTACATCTATCCAAGACCCTCCGTGGAGGACTAAAACCTCAGACAGTACTGAACCCTCCACCCACTAAGGCTCTTCTATACAAATATATCTATTTTAAGTCTAATTTGTAAATTATGCACTATACGAGAGTAAAAACTGTAGCTACTAATAAAGTGGAATAATTATAAAATATGATAATATTGTTAGTATCACTACTCTTATGATTTGGGTCCATTATTAAATAAGAGTTACTTGAAAATAAACACTATGATACCACAACAGTTAATCTGATCATTGAGACAGCTACTAAGTGACTAACAGGCTGGTAGAATATACAGGATGGACACACTGAACAAAGGAGTGATTCGTGTGCTGGGTGGGATGGAGCAGGATGGTAATCAATTTAAAACCTATAAATTGCTTATTTCTGGAAGGTTTCATTTGATACTTTCAGACCACAGTTTACTGTGGGAAACTGAAACTGTAAAAAGCAAAAAAGCTAGTCAGAGAGGACCTCTATACCACAAACTGGGCAGCTTGTCACAACAGAATTTATTCTCTCATAATTCTGGCAGTGAGCAGTCCCATCAAGGAGCCAGCAGCACACTCAGCCAAAGGCTCGAGGGAGAGTCTGCTTCCTGCTTTTCTCTTGGCTCTAGTGTTTTTGGCAACTCTTGGCTTTCCTTGGCTTATAGACACGTCACCCCAATCTCTGCCTAATCACAGCCTGGTATTCTCCCTGTGCATCTCTATCTCTTCCTCTGGTAAGGACGCTGGTCACGTTGGATCAACACCACACTAACCATACCTGCAAAGACCTATTTCCAAAAATGGTCACATTCACCAAAAATGGTCACATTCACAAGTACCAGGATTTATGTCTTCAACAATCTTTGTGAAGGATACACTTTAAGCCTTCACAGACATTCTGCAGATTTAACAGAATTGTCACTGATGGAGTAGGGGATATACGTCTATAAACTACTGTGAACTCTTTCCTATTGGCTGTATGGAATAAAAGCACCAATTTTTGATGATTCTGCCATTTTTTGCTAGTTTATTTTTTTTTCTGATTCAAGTGTATTCTTTATCAAGAGAAAAACAGCCCAATTTTTAGAAATGTTAAGGTTAGAGTAAGAAAACATTCAGTTATTAACATTTAAAAAACACTCAAGTCTGAATATAGTATCCTGTAAGCCAAGAATAACAGAAAGTGTTCAACCTTCGCATTTTGATGCTTCTGGCTTCTCTGAGCCTGTGCTTGTCGGTGGTGTTTGGAACACCTGGATGCAATTATCACCAAATGAATCTACATACGCAGAGGACAGAAAAATTCAGGTATTGAACCATTTTGATCCTTACTGAATTTTGTGTAATTAGTCCTCAGTCTTTACTTCTTTAAAAACTTCAATGCTGAAACCTTTCTTCCCTTATATTTTCTGTTGAAAGTGCTGTAGAGAGAGCATCGTTGGTGATCTCCAGGAGGCAGAGGGCCCATGGAGGCTGGGTCTGCTTGAACCACAGTCTGCCCACTGTCCCGGCAGAGCTGCATTTTCTTGGCCATTCTGTTCTGGGTGGGCCTCCAGCCCCTGGAGCCCCTGACTACAGAGCCACAGGAAGGGGAGCCATCAAGGCATTCTCTGCTGCAATCAGGGAGGGCTTGTGTCTCAGGAAGCACAACTGCCTCCAGGATTCCCCAAGACACTGGATTTACTGTGCGGGAAAGCCAAGCCCCCCCATCCAGCTGGAGCAAGTCTGGGTCAGAAACCAGGATTTCCTGGTGAGTGGAAGCTGGTTCCCTCCTCAGCTGCTCCCTCCCTGATCCTGGGCAGCCAGGAATCTGATTCTGTAGAATTACCTGTGATGGACATTTGGTATACATGGAGAGGACGATTGAGAACCTTTTCCCCTCGGGCTGTCCCCACGTGTCCTACTGTCTTCTGGCCCTCCTACTAGCAGGTCACAGACAGCATAAAACATGGCAGCTCATTTCCCACTTGACGCTGCCCCACATGAGCAACATCCCCATCCTTGAGCTTTGAGGAACTCCTCCCCCGGCCAGGCTCACTGCTGGTCCACAGACCTTACGATGCAGAAAATGATTGTCATTCATTTATTGCAACTGTTCATATTAGAGTGTTTAACTAAAACGTATAGATACTCCAGGAGTACAACGTGATGATTTGTATACATTTTGTGCTGACCTAATTAGCATGTCCATCACCTCACATAGTTACCATTACGTTGAGGGAGTGGCAAGGACACCTAAAATCTGTTCTCTTATTAATTTTCAAGTGAATGATACAGTAGCTGACATATGGAAGCAACTCAGGCGTCTGTCACCATTTTCAATGTTGTGATTTTTTTTTCCATCTTGTGATTAGCTTCCTGGTGTCTTTAAAGGTATTTGAGGAAATGATTAGAGGTGGTGTTGGGACTTCCCAGGTGGCATCATACTGAAGGCAGGAAATCCCATAAACTCTGCTTCAGAATGTACAACGTATCTTGGTATTCTAATAAAATAAGATCCCAGTCCTCCAGTGATTTAAAAAATATTCATAACATTATTTTCTATCCTATGGCCAAAGAGATGGTTCTATAAAATGGGGCACTCTTAATGACTGTCCCCTATAAAATGGGGCAGCTGTAATGAAGACATTCCTAATGAACTTCTTCTGGTCCTTTGAGAACTAAAATTTTCAGGGGAGCAAATGAAAGACCCCCTTTTTTGTGTGTGGGGGGACTGGTGGTCTGGTGAATGACTAATCATTGATCATGTTTGCTAAGTACTAGGTGAGGGGTTTACATCAGGGAAACAGTCTCTATGCACAGATGTTGGACCATGAACAAGCCCAGAATTAGAAGTGACACTTCTTTATATGTAAATCTCTTCAGAGCCATTCCCCAGCTCCTAAAAAAAATGTGCTGTCAGCAGCAAGCAGTCACTCCGTCCTGATGGATGACTCTCGGGGCCATTTGCCCGCCAGTAACTGAGCAATTGCAACCTTGTCCCTTCCCCTGCAGGGAAACAGAGTGGTTATCTGGAGGACGAGTGTTCCTCTGCTGACAGCGTGAGCAGTGTATTCAGCATGATTTTAGCATAAGCTGTAAAGCCCGGCTTCAAGTGATGAAGATTCAGCCACAGAGACAGAGCTGCAAGACGTGCTATCCATTTTCTCGAAGCTGGACTTGCGGATTTCCTCTCTAGCACAGGTGTGCCTTCACCAACAGTCTTTCCCCATGGAAGGGATAGCAGTTCTGTGTCATGAATGTATGTCTTTTACTCCATCAGCAAACACTAATTTAAAGCAGAAGCTCAAAGTCATTGTTTATGCAGCTGACATGTATTGGCTGTGTTTCGGGCTTGGTCTGAGATGGAGATTGTGTGTAGGACATTCATCAGGAGAAGGTGAGGAGGGGGTGAGATGCATAAAGGAAGAAGCTGGGTAGAGGCGGGGGAGCTGCAGTCACAGTGAGGTTCTCAGCAGACCCCACAAGTTTCTCAAAAGATGGCATGGCCAAGTTGGGGAGGGGGAGACATCTTTATCCCCCATATTAATAGTCCTGAGATAATGCTGCCCTTGGAAGGAGGAAATTTTTCAACCCAGGCCATCCACAAAAAAGGAATGATGATGGAGGGGTGTCTGATTGGCAGCAGGACCAGCAGCCAGGGAGAGTCATTACCAAGAGGAGTCTGGGTGGCACATAGCGGTGTTCACTAAGCCATGCCACCTGCAGGCAGCTCTGTGTCCTTGAAACTAATTATGTCTACTTCAGAAGAAGCTGGAAAGGAATCCTGAGTGTCAGAATCCCTGTCAAAAGTTTAACCCAATAGCTAGTGTTGACTCTGGAAAATGAAAGAGCAGACTTCATTTGAAGAAGGACCCAGGGGAGCTGACTGTACAGATGCCCCACTTTTGGAGCTCATTGCTAGGTGTTAACGACTTCTCTGACAACAAAAACCCTGCTGTGCATTGAAATTCCTTCCCCCGGACCCCTCTGCTCTAAGGGGAGGCCTGCCTTCTGTGTGAACTCCCTGTGTTAGTTTCCATGACTGCTGTTGCAAAATACCACAAACTGGGGGGCTTCAAATAACACACATTATTCTTTTATAGCTCTAGAAGTCAGAAGTCCAAAATGACCCTATAGGGCTGAAGCCAAGGTGACGGCATCAGGTTCCTGGTTGGGGGTCAGTGGGGTCATCCCTACCTTTCTGCCCTCTGCAGGTCACCACACCATGGGGTATTTCCTGTTCCTTTCACTAGGCACTCAGGGGGGTAGCTTTGGCCTGCTGAGATAATCCAGAATAATCTTCCTGTCTCAGGATCCAGAACCACATCTGCAAAGTCCATTTTTTATGGAAAAAAAAATGGACTGCAAAGTCCATTTTTTAAAAAATAAATTTAAGTTTTAGATGGACACATACCTTTATTTATTTTTACGTGGTGCTGAGGATTGAACCCAGTGCCTCACATGTGCTAGGCAGGTGCTCTACCACTGAGCCACAACCCCAGCCCTGCAAAGTCCATTTGCATTGCAAGGCAATATTCATGGGTTCCCAGGACCAGACCCAGGTGTTTGTGGGCCACAATCCACCCTATCAGACATCTATGCTTCTTTGTCTCTTAAGACACCTGGTAATCTGCCATTGGTCTGGGAGCCCCAGGGCAACAGGGAAGCTTATCTAAGAGTTGCCTTCAGCACCAGCAAATGTCACCCACATAGCAAGTCCCATAATGCTTGCCACATTGAATCCAAAGCATTAAGTCATGGTGAGAGACAATCCAGGTGGTGGGCCCTATGTGGGAGAGGCTAGATAAGAGTGGGAGGGGCTTTGCTCTGTGAAAATGTAGGCGGTACTTGGGGATTGACAGTCCTTCTGGAAACTGTCCTGAATCCAGGCCAGTGACCAGCCCCTACTTGAGAGAGTCCAAGGACTAGTGTGCTTGTGGTTGAACCACTGAACTAACATGAATTTGCAGGCTTTTTTTTTTGTATACTATTTCCTATTTTAATTTAAAATCACACAGAACACTAGATTCTTGTTTTTTTTTTTTTTTCACTTTCGGCACAAAGTTGACCTTCAAAAATAATTTGGCATTTGATCATTTTATTTTATAATCATTTTGTGATGAAACAGTATTCTAGTTAGCTTGAAAAGATATATGGAGATAACTAGTAAAATACTGAGGACAATAGTTTACTGTTAGCTTGCAAAATTATACATGTCTAAAAAATAAAATACATGAAGATATTTAAAAATAACAATAATTTTAAAAATATTTATGGTCATCTTAATCAAACTTCCTTCTTTTCCTGGGTAGTACTGGAGAGTCAATCTGAGGGTTCTTTTTCTCTTAGCTACATCCCCAGTTCTTTTGGATTTTTTTTTTAATTTTGAGGCAGAATCTCACTAAGTTGCTGAGGCTGAACTTGAACTCACTGCAGCTGTCCTCCCAGTCTCTCCTAGTACCCTTTACACAGTGGGTGCTCACCACGCACTGAAAAAATGTGAACAAAAGAGAGAATAAACTGTTACAAATTTTTTTTCAGTAAGAAGAAAAATTAATCTAATAAAATGGTTTGGATTCTTTTTTTTAATTTTTTTTTTTAACAGCTGTGCACATTGTTTGGGGCCTGATAAGTGGACTCAAAGCAAACACCCAACTCTTCAGTCCACCGGTGCAGCTCACTGGGAACTCGTGGTACCAGGACACGGTCTTTCCCTGTCACATCTACGCTTCAGGGACATGGCCTTCTCTGCTCTGAGGAGCAAGTCTCTGCGGTAACAATGCACGTTGTCAAAGAGGCACTGGACGGCTCCCATCCACAGCTGCAGTGACTCTTCTAGAGATGGCTTGGAAGGGATGGGTGGAACCTGGGCCTTGGGTCCCAGATGTGACTTGGATATGAGGGCATGACACCTGGGCAAGGAGGTGTGTGACCAAAGCATGGGGCTGAAGGGAGCAGGGGGCCACAGAGGAGGAGCCCCAGGAGCAGGCTGCGGTGCTGGAGCCAGTGTGCTCAACTGCGGGTGGGGAGAGGGAGTTTCAGCATCAAATCCCAGAGTGAGAAAGGTGGCCACATCTGAGGCTTTGTCTATTCCCCACTCGATTTTTTCTCTGGGGTTCTTCCTTTTTTTCGGGGAGTCCAAATGGAGGGGATGCTTGTGAGGCTCCAATTACTTAGGCTGGTCATGTTAACCCACCACTTGATGAGGGTCGGTTGGTCAGAGTGGTCACAGGACGCCAGCCAGGCCCACGGGGTAGAGTGATGGTTACTTGGATGAGCCAACTTGGTGGGCCACGGAGTGCCAGATACTTGGTTAGAAACCCCTGGGTGTGTCTGTGAGGGTGCTTTTGTGTGAGGTAGGTATTTGAATTGGTAGACTGAGTCAGCAGATGGCCTTCCTCATCACGGGGGTCTCATCTGACCTGCTGTATGTCGGATAGATCACCAAGGCTTGAGTGACAGAGAATGTGCTTCCCTCCCTGTCTTAGGACTCACCATCAGTTCCCTGGGTTTTGGGCTTTTGAACTCACACGGGAACACCAACCCTGGCGCTCCTGGGTCTGCAGCTTGCCAGCTGCAGGTCTTGCGATTTCTTCGCCTCCATAATCATGTAAAGTGATTCCTTATAATAAACCTCTGGATCTCTACCTACCTACCTAACCACCCACCCACCCACCTATCCATTCTCCTATTCATTCTGCTCCTTTAGAGAACCCAGGCCAGTGCTGATGACTTTGGAGAAGTCTCTTTTCTGTTGGCTTTAGCCACTGGAATATCTTTCTTTAGATAGCATAACTCAGTTTCTAAAATTTTTGTATACAGCCTATAAAGCTCCAGCCCCCCACAGACCTGAGAGAGCAAGGCCCACTGTTTCCATTCCCCAGACAAGGACAGCTGGCAGCTCCCTGCTTTCTCTTCCTGCTGCTGCTGATTTTCACTCTGGGGTCCACCATTCACATTTCCCAGCACTGCACAGATTCACACACTAGCATTTATTAAGTGCCTAGTGTCTGCTACCCGTTGGGTAAAGGCCTTATTAAGGAAGAAAGCGTGGACACTTCCAAGATCTTCAGAGGCCATCCAGGAACAGCAAGACGGACATCTGGACAAAAAATCAGGTTGAACCCAAGACATTCTTGACTCTGCTGAGCACATACCAGAGGGCAAATGGGTCAGATGGAATGGCTCACCCAGTAGACAGTGGACTCCTTGAGTGTACTTGTGTGGAAGTCCCCCTTCCAGTGGGGCTGGGACGCAGCTCATGATGGGGGCTACCAATGGCAGAATGAGACATGGCCGGGAGAAAGAGACCAGGGGGCAGGAGACAGAGAGGAGTGGCATCACACAGAATAGAGGTGATCAAATACTCGTTGGCTCCTATGGATTTAATCGGATATTAGGTGTCAGAGACTTAGCTTTAATGAACACATATCAGGGTGTCCCTCTCAGTTGAGGGCTGGCTGCTGAGTCCTACAGAATCTACTGCAGCAAGAAGCCTGTGATGGCAAGCTCTGGTTCCTCAGGCCTGTTTTCATGAGCTTCGTGATTAAATCAATCTTTCACTTCTCACAGTGGCATCTGGCAGCCAGCTCAGGCTGAGGTCAGAGGAAACGGGTAGTGACTGCACATGCTCTGAGGCCCTGTTCCCTCTCCAGCGCTGGGGGAAGCGCGGTGACAGAGCCCCCATATGATCATTTTCACGATGACGTCACCCTGTGCTTCAGAAGGAGGCACAGCGGCTCAGCAGGACAGTGGTTGGGAGGTGCTCTGTGCTCCATCAGCAGACTTGTCCAGGGCAGCCAAGACCAGTAGAACGCCAGCCCCTGGGGAACCCCACAAGGGCTCTTGGAACCCCACAGCCCAGCCAAGAGAGACAGCATCTGCAGGACTTAGGGAAATGGCCTCACCTACAGCACAAGTCGCTCCTTGTTCATTCCACGAGAGAAAAAACAACACCAACACCAGATACTTAGGGGACAAAATTAAACACCATCGTTTCTCAGGTTCAAACTAATAGCATACAAGACTGAAAAATATACTCTACATTAAAATAACAGTCATTCTTGCATTTATATGACCTAGAATTATAATAATTGCCTGGTACAGGTATGTATAAGGTTGGTTGTTGCATTTTTGTTTTTTGTTTTTTTTTTTTGAAAGGCAGTTGAAGAAAGAATAATGAAAAAGGGTGAAAAAGAGTAAGAACAGAAAACATTACTCTGAAAAATTGGAAGGGAAATAGGTTGCCAGTTACAGCTTTCACTTTTCACTTTTATGGTCAAGGTGCAAACAATATTCACCTGTAGGCAATTATGACTCTTATGATGTGAAAATACAGTTGATGGGTCTATAAATTAGAGAGGTATTTTTAGTGATTTAATTTTCTATTTCCTCTGCATTTTTGTTCCTTACAGTTCTGTTAATTCTCGGCTCTGCCAGTCTGATGTCTTCATGGGAGACTTTCAGTCAGAGCCGAGTGGCCTTGGGGACAGCCAGGGACAAAGTTCCCATTTGGTGGTGAAGGTGGAGACAGAAGCAGCAGGGTTCTGCAGCCTGGTAAGAGCTGCAACGTCTGAATTCAGCAGGAAGCTCCTGGAAGCTTCCAGATGCCTCAGCCTAGTGCAGGTGTCCTCCAGGGTCAGGCGGATGCGCTCTGCTGCCATCAACAGTGCCAACAACTGCTTGGTTTACTACAGAACAGCTCCAGCCTTTCCAGTGGTTTTCAGACCATTCCTGTGAACTGTCATTCTACTTGACCCGAAGAGCAGAAAACACCGTCTGCAACCAGACTTTGGCCAGTGCGTAAGTGGACAGTTTCCCAAAATAAGTTCCAAAAGATGGAGTGAGGTTCATGCTGGGTGTACACACATATTCCATTGTACAAAGAAGACCAACAATAAGAAGAAACCGGTTCTTGAATGAAGGTACTAGGTACTAAGGTACTCTCACACATCTTGGGTAAAACCTAGACGGCTTACAGCATAGCTCTAGAGTGGTGGAAATCTCCAGGCTTCTGTGGTTGGCCTGGCTCCCTGGAATAGTGTGGGTTCTCAGCGCACAGGGAAAATGCTTTCTGGAAGCGGCCCGACACTACAAGCCAGAGGCCAGCAGCATGGTATGGAGGGGAAACCAGCAAACCTTTCTTCAGCCAGGTGGCTGCAGACCCAGGAGGCCCCCTTATGGAGAAACGCTCTTATCAACTACGTAACCTTGTGGACTTACCAGTAATGTAACCTTGAGGCTGGTTGCCTGATGCTGGGATATTTCGGCCCTCAGAAATTCTATACAGAGCTGTTCTTAAGGAGTTTTTCACAGATGGAACCCATGGCACAGCTGCCTCATCTGGAAACTTGCACATAACGCCAGGAATGAGCCTTCCTCTTTTGTCCTCTCTCCAGACTCTCACCCAATACAGGAGTGATGATCAGAGGGACATGAAATGGAGACAGCTGTGAGCAGAGCTCTGTCCTATGCACACGTTACCTACTGTTATTCCTGCATCCTTGTGAAATAGAGACTTATTACCTCATCTCACAGTTGAAAAACAGAGACCTGAAGATCAAACAGTTCCCATATTTACATGAATCTTAGGAAGTAGGTTTGGAGGTCCGACCTACACAGCCCGACTCCCTCGCTGGTACTTGGGATTTACAATTAACTTGCTAACCCAGCGGGACGCATCTGTGCACGCTAACTTACAGAATGGGAAAGGGACTTCCAGCCATCGACATACTGAAGTTTGAAGGACTCACAGACTATGTCACTTTGCCTCGAGGTCCCAACCTAGAGTCTTGGAAGAAGTCTTTCTAAGGGAGGGCTGTCAATTGGAAGCTCCGTTCCCTTTATGATCACCTCATCTCTTGGGCTACTGTACTCATTTTTCTTTGAATAATAATAAATATTTCGCACAAACTTTAATAACAATTAATCCAATAGGCTCATCTTGTCTTATTACACTACATTTTTCCAAACAGCAAAACATTAGCCATTAACTACACAGAGGGTATATCAAATCCAGCAGGTTTTTTTCAGTCACATAACAGACCAAAGGATGTACTAGAACTGTCAGAGCCCAGCATGTGAAGAAGCCACATATGTTCCAATTTAAATTTTATCAAAATACAGGGGCTGGGGTTGCGGCTCAGTGGTAGAGCACTCGCCCATCACGTGTGAGGCACTTGTTAGATCCTCAGCACCACATAATAATAAATAAATAAAATAAAGATATTGTGTCCAACTACAACTAAAAAAAATAAATAAAAAATACAAAACAGATATAGTAGGTGACATTTTATCAACTCAGCTAAGCAAACAGCATAATATTTTTCTAGGCTTAATTTTACTTAACTGAATTCATCCTTAGCCTAAGTCCCTTCCAATGATCACTAAAGACCACCACTGAATCTTAGTCAGTTTTAGACAAACACGGGCATTTCCAGGTGTTCTCTGTAATCTTCCAGCTTTCTTCCCAGTCTTCCCTAGGGTGGTGATGGTGAAGGGGCATGAGGATTGAGGGGGCATCGGGCCAGGGAAGGGCCTGCAGTTGGTCCTGGCTCCTCTGTTCTCCACACGGCTCTCCCTGGTTGTTCTCCCTCCTCACCAGCATCCCTACAAGGGCCTGCTCTCTTAGGCGGCTGCCAGTCCTTGGTCCTGAAGACCAGGTTCTGTTCCTTCATTGGCTACAGAGTTTACCGGTCCCTGTGCTAAGTTGGAGGATTTGAGGGCTGCTGTGAAGGACAGGACACGCACTGACAGTATTACTCAAGGAGCTTTATTGAGTGGTACTTGGACCAGCTTACATGAGAGAGGAGGTCCTCCTGGGGGGAGATCCTTGAGCCAGAGCTGCAAGGGCCACCAGTCAGAAGAGAAATGGCACAGGGATTCCTGGGGGGAGCGGTGCAGGAGAGGGGGCTTTCATGTCTAAATGATGATGTTAGCAGCCAGGTGGGGAATCTCTGGGTCCCTCGTCTCTGAAGAGCAACAGTGATTTGGAGAGCCATGGGGTTTTTCTTATCTATGACTAGCAGATGTTGGCTGCATACTTCTGTGGTAGGCAAAGTAAACAGACTCTGAATAGCTTAAAATAGGATTATCTTGGTTGTACTGAAGCAATTGAATGTGCAAAAATGTGACTTTGGTGCTGGCAGGCTTTGAGTCAATGGCCCGGTTTTGAAGAAGTGCACTGCACAGTCCAGGAACCAGAGCCACCTCTGGCCTCTTTACACAGCAGTTCCTCCCTGGCATTGGCCACTCAGGGTGTGGGTTTCTCAGGGACACCTCCTGCGCTCCCTTTGGAACTCTCACCTTCCCTGTAGGCTCCCGGTGGTGAGACAGGGCTTTTCTCTAGTCTTAGCTCTCATATTGGTCTGGGCATTCAACAAAAAAGATTTTAAAGTAAAATATAGAGTTGCCAAGAAACTAAGGATTCTTCAGAGGTTAAAACATTAGCAAAACCAGAAATCCTTAGTGATATGGACTGAGCTAGCCCTGAGCCAACCAGTGCTCATGACACAGGACACCTTCTGCCTCCTGCTTGGATTCCAAGCACCATAGACCAGTTCAGTCCCTCCAAGCCCAGAATTGAATGCAACCAGGCTCACTTATGCATAAATACAGGATCTATCCTGTTGCAAACGCCCATTAGCTCTAACTATGTTTTCGCAGTGGAGTTATTTATAGAAAGTATGATAAAGAGAACCTTGAAATTAAATCTGTCCCTGAAAATTAAATGCCTGGGATTTTCATTACTACCAATATCGACATAGAAGAGTAAGTACTCAATATGTATTTACTAAATGCCTTATTTCACACCTAATCAATGAATGGATGATGAGATTTTTCTAATACATTTTCAAGTAAAAGTTTCTAACCTGGCCCAATTTTTTTTTAAACAGTCTTCCTTTTGCTAGCGAAGCGTTTGTTTTGGCAAGTGTCACAGATGATGTGATCTGTGGTGAATAGGTCTCTCCTCTGTCCTTAGGTATTACTAGTATTTCTTCTAGTTTCCTTTCTCAAAGAGGAAAATAATAGCAAAGCTAACATATTTACTGTTTTTCCCACTATTCTGTATATTAGAACTAGATATAGATTGGTTGTATGACATACAAAATAACTATATATAAGAATACTCATTCTTATACACGTTTTTAAAATAAAATAAAACAATGGTCTAATTAAAAGAAAGGGAATAACCAAAGTGAAATATTTGGGAGCAGAATTTAAATTTCAGATCTCTTCTTTCCTTTGTGATTTTCTGGAGAAATCTACAGTACTAATATTAAGATAGTTTAGATTTGATTTCAGTTTTTCAAGACATTTTTCATTAAAGAAAATGTGCTATCATTTTTCAGTAAAACAATTCAAGCTCATTGATGTCACTACTCACTTCATGAGCAGTAAGTACAAAAAACAATGTAAATAATAAATAAAAGTGTGGTGGGCACAGCAAGACTTAAGGTGAATTATCTGGCCAGAATGCTAAAATGGGTAGCTTACAAATACAGTCACCCATACTAGCGTATAGACGTGATGCTGCTGGTACAAGTTTGTGGATATAAAACATGCTAGCTTATAAAAGTCATGTTGGAGAAGAAGGAAAGTGGACTTGTGTGGGGGTAACACTAGTGGTATTGCTATATTTGAATTCAGTAAATAGTTTGAGTTCTGCAACCTTCCACCGCTGGGCCAAAGCTTGGCAGGGTCTCCAGCCACCTGCCAGCTAATGTCAGTCCATGCACAGAAACAGAGCCAAGAGGTTAGGTGGGATGCAAGTAGTGCAAGCTGCATATGAGGTGGTGTTTGGTTTAGTGGATGAGGCTATTGCATAAAATGGCAGTGGCACTATCAGGTTTAATTTGTAATAATAATGACTAACACTCCCTGTCTCTGCTTGAGTTCTCCCCTTTCTGGCTGTACCTCATTTCATTCTCAGTTTTAACCAGTGCAGTGTTCAGGGGTAGAGCATCTCACACAGTTTCAGCTGGACATGTCACAGGATTTGAAACCACGTATTTCATTCATCAGCTCAGGGCTCTAACCACCATTCCACACTGCCCTGTTCTTTAGGGTTACTCTCTACACTTCTTCCCAGAGCCCATATTCATTCAGGACAACAATGTGCCATGCTGCTATGGCATCAAAGGAAAATTCAGTGTCATTGCTTGATGATGACACCTCAAATGTTAATTATTTTTATTATTAGTTTTTTGCTTTCATTTTAGCTTCTTCTGTAGAACTTTGAAAGCTCTGTTTATTTTTGGTAGTTCTACTCTGTCCATATTTTTCCAAGAAGATCTCTCCATAATGACTGTGTAGATCTCTGCATGTTTCTTTTTACAAAGGTAAATACCTTCCATGGGTTTTGCGTGCTTCTCACCCCTGGTGCCTAGTTCACCTTTGAGCCTGGTTGGCTTCAGGATGGTAGGTGGGGTGTGGAATGAGTGGCACCTCCATCTTCATCACATTCCGCCTGCATCTTCACTGCTGTAGAGCCATCCGTCATGTAGGAAAGCTCCGTGGGGACCACTTGCCTGCAATGAATGGATGTCATCTGTAGGCTCCACATAAATATCTGCTCCCGACATACCCATTCAGAGTCACCCACACTGGGGTTCCAAGTGTGATTCTAATCAGTCAGTGTTGAATTTGTGATCTATGATGTTCCAGACCCACTGTCAAACAGTTATTTCCCCAAAAATATCAGTCTATGTGTTCCTAACAGCAAGGACAATCAAAAACTTGAACATTCCACTGTACCCTTTTTTATACATTAAACCAGATGTATACATGTATACATTTTATGCATTAAACCTGATTCATGTAAGTAGAAACAAAATTGTTTTCATTTAATTCAAAGATTTTATTCCAATTTGACAATAAATGTTAATAGAAAAGAGATAAAAGAAAAATTATAGAAAATACATTTGTCTTTTATGTCTTTGTTATGCTATCTTAAGTATTCAGTTATGTGAATGCAATCATTTCCTGAATATGTATATTTCAGTTGTTTTTTGTTAGTATTTCTTAGCATGCACTCATCTTGCAGTAGGTTAATCCTCTGGATTGGGGAGCTGTCCTGGGTGTTGTAATTTTTAGTAGCAGCTGTGATCTTAGCAGCATTCCCCTACCAAATCCCAGCAGCAAGCCCCAGCAGAGACAACAGAAACTTCTCCAGAAATTTCCAAAGGTCCTGTGGGACCAAATCTCCTCCAAGTGACAAACCCACACATAGATTGTTTATCTTAACGTTTTTATTTTCAAGGATATAAGTTTGCAACTGGAAAAATATTTTTCTTAAGGTAAAGGAGAACAACATTCCTAAAAGAAATGACGACATACAGGTACAGAAATACATCAACAGGAACAGACAGTCCTTGATTTAGTTATGACATGGTATTACGTTTCCCCCAAGACCTAGCGACATAAAAAAGAAATATTTATTATCTCAGGCTGTGAGTCAGGAAATCAGGAGGGATATAACGGGAGGGTGGTTCTGGTCCAGCTGTCATCCAGGGCCCCAAACCTATCAAGGCACAAAGGGGGTTCAGGGAGTCTGTTCTGAACACACTCAGACTTCGAGTATGTCAATGTGAGCTGCTCCTGAGCTGTTGGGCAGAGGCCGCAGGCTATCTTGGCTTCTTCACGGGGCTGCTGCCCAACATGGCACCCAGCTTCTACCAGCAAGAAAAATGACACCTGAGCTGGGAGCCACATGCTTTTTACCATCTGATTTTGAAAGTGATCGTACATCATCACTGTGGCTTTCTATCTGTTAGAAGTAAATCACCCACCAACCACACTTGATGGCAAGGCGTGAGCTTCAGAAGGCAGGGCTCACTGGAGGCCATCAAAGAAGCCACCCACCAGAGGTTCCATCATATAAATAATTAACTTCTTTGAAAAATGAGGATCAGACACTCCTTTATTTGCTGATGCCAATTCCACGGCTTGGGGCCTGTTTTCAATAGTCAGTGCTCTTGAGAACCTGTTTCTCATGCCCAGCTTGGTCACTGAGTCACCTGAGCCAGCCACACTCCCCTCCCCTGCCCTCATCAACACTAACTCTTCCCTGTCAGAACATCTAATGACTCACAGAAATCATCAGTGACCCCATAGTGGGGAAAGTCCTCCTTCCCTTGCTGAGACAGTAGACAGGAGATGATAGTCCCCCCCCCCACACACCCCCTGTAGAATTCTGAAGGCCTTCGGTGGCAGCAAAAGACCCGGCAGTTTGCATCTCAGTATCCAGTGCAAGCTCTCCATGTTCACTATCGCATTGAGTGTGTTTGGTTTCTCTCCCTTGAATTCTCACTCTTAGGTAGAGACTGATTAACTTACCTCTGATGAAATGCAATGAAGAAAAGCATAGACAGTTCTCAGGACGAGGTAGAATGTATTAAATGAATGTTTTCTTACCCTCATGACTTCTATAATGGAATAGTTATTAACGATGCTTCAAAGGCAGGGCTGAGTTTATCAGGCTTCCATGGGTTTTAACCTGTAGGGAAATTTCAGTCATTTTTGGAAAAATCTCTGAGTTCTATAAAATCTGACTTGGAATGAGATTTTGAATAATGGCTTATTTTAATTTGAGGACAGCCTATGAGATTTAGATTAGCTTCTCTGTACTCACTGATGATTTTAACTAAAATTTCTGACAGAGTCATCATTTTAATCAGTGCAGGACAGATTCCTGATTCAGAAAACAAGAATTCTGGAACCAGGCCTTTTATCAGTTATTGAGACCACTTGGGGTATGTGGCTTTTTCCCTAAGTTTGCAATGAATGGGGCTTTTGGATGAAGTAATTTCCAAGGCCACATCTGATAAAGTTTTATGCTATTCATCTCTAGTAAACACAACAGTGTCATGAGGAAAATAATTCAGTAAACCAGAAAAGAGTTTCAAAAGATGCCCAGAACTTTAGTTTTTCATTTGGAAAGGACTGTTAGCTCTATGCCAAACTAAGTATATAAAACTGAATTAAGCTGTATGGTTTTGCGCCTACTTCCAAGTCACAATGGAAAATTGCAAAAAGTCTTCAACAGGAATTTATAAAGTTTGAAAGATGCTAGTGACCAACTAACTTGGAAAGCAGGTCAATTAAAAGGGAAGAATTGAAGATTTATTTTGTTTTTCTAGGTAGTTGTTACCACGGCTAATCACAGGGATAAGAAGAAGGGTTTATTTATAGAATTCCAGCTAATAAACAAAGAAGGCATAGCTGATGTAGAATATTATCATGATCCTAATCAATCAGTACGTCTATCAGTAAGAATCACTGGCAGCTGGATTCTGGGCACCTCCTCACAGATGTACACACCATCATGGAAAACCTCCTGCCACAGACATTGAACCAGACTCTGATGAAGCTCACCTGGATCCAGGTACCCGCACACAGGAAGCTCAGAGGACAAGGAAATGTGTGAACAACTGTATATGGATGCAAATGGCAACACATCCATTCTAGAAAGCTCTCCAGGACAAACTGATCTTTTTTATTTTGCAAATGCATTATAAGGAAAAGATTATGTGAAAAGATAAAACACTACTGATTAAAGGAGACATAAGCAATTTATCAGTCAATCACAGTGTGTGAATCTTTTTCATATACAGATTCAAAGTGCTAAAAATATAGAGAAGAACATTTGTTACAATAGGAGACAGAGTTTTGAATACTGATAAGAGATACTTGAAATTACAATTTTAAGATGTGATAACAATATGGTAGTTATATTAAAGAGAAGCAGTCCTCATCTTTGACGTCTGCTTTGACACGTTCCTGTTTTCTGAAATGAATGATACACTCTCCTCAGAATAACATGGGAGTGGGAGATGATGTGGAGGGAACTAGCTGTGGAAATGACACATGTGGAGCTGGGGAGTGGGAGTTGGACTACAGGATTACATAGATTATTTTCAATTTTTTGAGGAACTTCCAGGCTGATTTCCACAGTGGATGTACTAATTTACATTTCCACCAACAAGCCACTGGGATAACAGGAATGATCCCTTCTATTAGTTTTGTTTTTCTAAAAACTTAAAATGTATCCTTAGGTTATTTATGGTGAACGCTCTGATATTTTTTTAAATGTAAGTTCTCATAATTATAAACTCCCTCTTAGAATTTTTTTCATTGTTTCTTCAGATTCTGATGTATTGTTCCATTATCATTTGATTCTAATAGTTTCTTTAATTCCCTTCCACTAATTTATTCACTAACCCACTCATTCAGAAGCTTAATCATCATGTATCTACATAATTTCTGTAGTTTTTTCTTGCTGCTGACTTCCAATTTTATTCCATTCTGATATGAAAAGATGCCAGGAATTCTTTCTTTAAAAAAAAAAAATTCCGAAGACTTTGTTTATAACCTAGTAAATGATCAATTTTGAAGCAAGTTACAGAAGCAGCTGAAAAGAAACTATATTCAACTAATATTGGATGAAATATTCTATAGGTGTCTGTTAAGTCCATTTGCTTTAGAGTATCTTTTAAATATATGTATCTTGGATGATTTTCTGCCTAGATGACTTATCTGGTTATATGATGAAGTTCTGTCCTATTATTGAATTGGGGCCAATGTCTGTTTTATGAAACTGGGTGAGCCAACTTCAGGGCATAAATATTTATGATCACATCTTTTGTTGGATTGTTCCCTTTATCAATGAGTCATGACCTACTTTGTGTCACCCAACTACTTTGTCCTGAAGTCTGCCTGGTCACATATGACGATACCCACTCCTACTTACTTCTGGATTCCATTTACATGGGATATAATTTCCATCCTTTCACTTTCAGTCCAGTAATGTTTTTGTTATGAGATGTGTTTGTTGGAGGCAACATACAGTTTGGTCTTGTTTTTTAATCCAATATTCCAGTCTGTCAGTCTATGTCTTTTAACAGAATTAAGATTGTTTACATGCAATGTTATTATTAGGAGGTATTATAGGGAATAAATTTTCTGTGCCATTGGTCTCCACCTTCTCTCCTTCCTCAAGACCTATAGGAAGTATTATTACTTCCTGTCACTTTCTTTTCTAATGTTTAAGTTATTGTGGATTATCATTTGCTTATCTATTATTGTAATGAGATTTATTCTTCTCCATGTTCTTTTTTATTCTTATCTTCCGACTTCATGTGCAGACTTTCTTTAAGTATCTTCTGTTACGGTGGCTTAGGGTTCATGAATTTTATTTAATTTATGCTTGTCTTAGAAGGTTTTTATCTCTTCTATTTTGAAGGATATTTTTGATAGGTAAAGAAATCTATCTTAGTAGTTATTGTCTTTCAATGATTTAAATCCATCAGGCCGTTTTCTCCTGGCCTTTAGAGTTTCTGCTGAGAAATCTGTCTTTTTTTTTTTTTTTTTTGTACTGTGGGTTGAACCCAGGAGGACTTAACCACTGAGTCCCATCCCCAGATCTTTGAGACAATAATCTCACTAAGTGGCTGAGAACCTTGCTCATTTTCTGGGTCTGGTTTTGAATTTGTGATCTTCCTGCTTCAGCCTCCCAAGTTTTGGGGATTACAGGTGAGCCCACACCCAGCTGATGGGCTCACCCTTACAAGTGACTTTATAAGTACTTCTCATTTGCAGCTTTAATTTTTTTTTTCTGAATTTTTGGCACAATAACTATAATATGATGTGGAGAAGTTCTTTTCTGGTCCTGTCTATTTAAAGGTCAGATGTATCCAGTACCTGCATGTCCATCTCTTTCCCAAGAGAATGAAAAATTTTGGCTACTATTTCAGGGAATAACTTTTCTATGCCATTGGTCTCTATCTTTTCTCCTTCCTTCCTCAAGACCCGTGAGTTTTAAGTCTGGACTTCGATGTCCCAGAGCTCACGTGGGCTCTGTTTCTGGATGTCCTATTTCCCCTATCTGGACTTCCAGTCCTGAGTCTTTCCATGCTGGATCTAGTCTGTTGGTGCGATTTTTGTCTGATTCCTAAAAATTTGATTCCTTAAATTTTTTCACTTCCAAGTTTTCTGTTTGGTTATTTTCCAGAATTTCTCCTTATTAAAATTTTTCCCATCCCATATTTTCTCCCTTAGTTCATTCTTTAGTTATTCTTTAATTTAATCAAACACTTTAGCCATCAACTTCTTGAATTCTTTTTCTGGCAGTTCCTCCACTTTGATGTATGGGTTCAGTTAGTGGAGAGTTAAGAATATTTAGAGGTGTCTTATCACCTTGCTTTTTCATGTTTCATATATTTCTATGTTGATAGTTGGGCATCACTGAAATGAATCTTGTCTGCTGTTATGAGAGGATTGTTTTAGTGAGCTGTTTTTTATTTGCTGTTGTGCCCTGGAGTGGGGGTATATTTTGGCATTAAAGAACACACTTCACATGTTCAAAGTGCCATGATCAATTCCCAGCACCATTTTGAGGGGAGATAAGACTCTCCAGTAACTGTGACCACTTGAGACAAAACTGTCTACTAGAAAAGCACAGAACTTATTGAAAATGTTTTCTACAACTCTGCTATCCAAAAGTGGAAATGTGGAGTATATTCCAGAACCCAGACAAAAAAAAAATAGGTATTCAAGAAAATAAAATAAATTAAACAACTACAGAGAGCATAAAAAGATCAAGTATAGAAAAAGAAAAGAAACACAACAACATAAAACCATACACACAAATACACACACACAAAGTAAAAATGGGGTTGGGGTAGAGATAAAGAAGAAGAAAAAGAGAATAAAACAGAACAAATCCAATTAAAATACACAAGACTGAATTAGGTGTGAAATATCAAATAATAGAAGGAACCCAAGCCAACCCACATAGAAGACAGTATCAACAAAACAAGAAACCAACGTTTAAAAAGTTCAGATGCCTCAGGCTCTGATGCCCAACCACACAGACCTCAACCCACCCAAGTTGGTGCCAACCTGGTGGCTCTCATAGGTCTGTGGAGGATGAATGGGGATGTGTTCTCTTGTTTGGAGGGAACAGCTCTATAGGGTGGTCTCAGTGGCTGAATCTCTCCAGGGTTCAGTGCTCTGTAGGGGAAGAACCTTGCATGGGTCTATCCAGAGGGAACGTCCCTGCCCTTCTCTGTGGCTCTGGGAGTTCTGCAAAGATTACTGGCTCTTGAGATCCTTCTGCTAGTCTAGCATAGACGGAGGCTGCAAAGTGTGTGTGTGTGTGTGTGTGTGTGTGTGTGTGTGTGTGTGTGATCACATAGTTCCATGCAAGGAAGAGAAACTCTGTTCCAGGGACAGTGACAGACATCCACCCACCCTGTGCTGTTCCTGGCAGTGGTGGCACTGATGGCAACAGGCCTTGGTGGCAGTCAGCTGTGTGTGACCATGTGATTTTCATGGTGCTGCACGTCCCGTCAGGGACTTCTGACCTGTCTGCTCTGCTCTCTACAGCCTGGGCAGTCTGGGCTGTACCCATGAAAGTTTGAGGTTCAGTGGAGACAACCTGACCCAGACCTTGAGGAGCACCCTGCCCGTTGTGCTCTGTTCCTGTGGCTGGTGACAGCTGTCTCTCTGTGGACATTATTTAGATGGCTTGTTCTCCATGACAGTATTTACTGCTCTTTCCAGTTGAGCTGCAGCTGTGGAAATTTAATCTCCCGGAGCTGCCAGCCTAGGTGTGACCTCCACAGGACCGCTGCCTGCCAGGCCATCTATGATGAATTGAGAGAGGCAGAGCGTCCCTGCAGCACTCGGCCATGGCCCTTCTCCACTGAGTCTCGCCTGCCTTTCTCTTCTGCAGCCTCAGACACAATCTCCTCATTGCTGCCTGTCTTTCTTTTTGTTCCTATGGCCCCTCCTCCCAGCCCTGCTCAGACACTGCTAGAGTAGGCTCAGGGCTGGTCCAAGTCTCAGTGGTCACTCCAGGTCTCTGTCAGTCTGATATTGATCCTTAGTGCCTCCCCTCTATCACCCACCTGGCTGGGTAGTTGTCCTGTTCCTATTTCAATTCTGAATTGCAGAGGGGCTAGGATGGGTGTGTGCTGCAGCCCCACCACCTTGACCCTTCTATACTCTGGATTCTAAAATAGATCAGAGGGCAATATCCGGGAGGGTGGCGTACTGAGGAGACCATTGCTTTCCTGGAGGGACGCCCACCAACCTCAGTTCCTTGTTCAGGATCTACATACCAGGCACTGTGCCAATAATCTATATATCAGATCTCACTCAGAGGTTCTCTAAATAGGTCTTACCACCAGATTTTCTAGATGAGGAAACATCTTTTAAAAAGTTGAGTAATTTTCAGGAAAGAAAATTAGAAAAAGTAAAATAGAAATATATGTTTAATGATAAAGGTGTGGAGCAACATAAAACTGAAATAAAATAATAGGAATATTCTTTACATTTGGGGAACGCTTTTTTGAAATATTAGTTTTTAAACAATGGTAATGATGAAATCACGAAACAAATTCCTGCATACACAGGTGATAAATGGAACTTCCTCGCTCCCTTTCCCTTCCTTCTCAGGTTAGCAGATCACCTCCTGAATTCCACCTCTTTTTCTTTCTTCCAGAAGAATCTTATCCACTGAGGAGGCTGCATATCAAACAACATGAATTTCATTTCCAGCGAAGCCTTAGCAGAATTTTAATTATTTATCACTTTGACCTTCCGGTCTCTGGCCAGATAAATGGCTTGAACTCATTTCAAATATTTCTTAATGGTAAAAGGGAGAATTACATACAAGTGCCATGGGTATAATTTCAGAAGAGTAGATGAAAATCATGAATAATCATTTATAATAGTGGAATCACAGCTTATTCAGGTTGCAAGAGATATGAGGTTAAGATCTTAGTGCACCCACAATGAAGCCCAAGAAAAGCAATGAACGTCAACTTCTCTGAAGGTGAAGAAAGATGAATTGAAATTGAACACAACCAGTGGGCTTTAAAATAACTTATTAAGTCTTTTGGTGAGTATCACTTTTATGCCTTCAGTCTGTGGAGACTGATTACATTTCCAAAGTCACATTCAAAACCTGTTTTTCAAAATAAGAAGGTGGAGATGAAGGGGTTCTACTGCTCTCCCCAAGTTCATAGGGAACATCACCCCAGCCCAAACCCAGCCTCCACAAGCTCAGAACCCCAGAGGACGCCCTTCCCATCCCTCAGCAGGCTCTAGGCAGCATAGAATACCTGGGAGAGAGGATCTTCTAGATGGAAGGGCTGTAGATGGGGCGAGGTTGGAACGGGGTTGGAATGCTAGTCTTGGAGCACCAGGAGGAGGGTAAGGCCATGAAAACCACTGCAGAGGCACAGGGTTACCAGAGCCCAGCACGGAGCCTGAGGCATGTCAGGCTGCCTTGCAAGGGGAGGGGGCAGGGTTTCCAGCCACCATGAGCAGGGAGCCTGCCTCATGAGACTAAGCTCCACCACACTGAGACCTCGTGGTAGAGAAGAGTTAAGGTCACTTTTGAGAGAGTGGAGGAGAACTGGGGCTGACCATCTCCAGAGAGATCAGGAAGGGGAGTAGACTCTGCTAGTGTAGACACATTTCTGACAAGACCAAGTAAACACTACTGCAGTTTAGGTTTCGTTTAGTAATTGAATACTTATATTCAGAATGCTAATTATATGGGAATATTTAATTAGACTGCTTTTTTATGATCTGCATATTTCTAGTTGACCTATCACATAACTGGTTTCTCAGCAACCCTCTGTCCTTCCAAGTCTCTTTCCAACACAGCAACCTGTGATCCTTGCAAAGACAGATCAGACATCATCTCCCTTAATGCCTCCATGGCTTCCTCCACCATCGGGAACAACAGTCAAAGTCACTTTAGAGTGGCTCCCAGTGCCCTGGGTCATGGCACCTACTACCTCTCTGACTTGAAGTGCTTCTACCTCCATATCCCTCTGCAAAGCTGCTTTGCCCTTCTTGTTGATATTCCCACATAGGGAACGTTTTCTCTGAGGCCTTCACGTAGACTGTTCCTAGTCCTGGGATTCTCTGCTCCAGATGACTGCCTGGTCCCTCCCGCATCTCCTACAAGTCTGTTGGCAAGTCACCTTCTCCAGCCACCTCCCTCCCCTCTAACATCCTCTTCCAAATGGTGGCCAAGCCTCTCCTGTCCTCTCCTGTTTGTGCGGAAGGTTTTCATTCCTCCCTCGGAGCACAGATCGCCCCACACAATATTAGTTGGCTTAGGATCTCACCCATGAAGATGAAGGGTCTTTTCTGGAGCTCATGCGCGGTGCCTGCTCAGAGGCAAGCTCATGTGGATGGATACAGAGGGAGGTGTACGATGCAGGTGAGTTTAATGTCTGTGCAGAGCTGACCCATTTTCTAGGAGAGGCAATCTCATCTTTGAACCTAAGTGTTGACTTTGTTGGAAACCTCTGCTCTCAGATACTGATTGTCTTCCATTTAATTAGCTGCTTTCTCCCTAGTAATGCATCAATCATTTTCCCCCCTTTATCACATGGTGGAGAGTGCTAGCAAAACTGTTCTAACTTGCACCACATCTACAGTGTCTGAGTTTTGCATGACTTGCATTGAGCACGCTTTCCCATCTACCACCTGAGCATGCATGGTTGTCCATATTGCCATGTGCAACTTCCTTTGCTAGAAAAGGCATTTGGAGTGAGGAGGAGGCAGAGGTGCCTAAGGCCTTGGACAAACTTCAGGAACAGTTGTGCATGCAGCAGGATTGATTTACGTGCAGCATTCATCACTTGGGTAAGGAATTTATTGGGGTAGCTCCACTGGTTCGCCCAGTCCCAGCCCTGCAGTCTTGACTGCAGCTAATTGGGCTCATTCACTCAGAAACTTCTCTTTAAGAGGTGCTTAAGCCTGTGCAATGATACCACAGTGAATTGCCTTTGAGGAACTGAACGCACAACATAGAACCAAGTAATGATAATTGAGTGACTCTACCCTTAAACTTAAATGTAAATATCTAGCAATAACATCAGCTCAAGTCTGGCATGTACCCAATTGTTCTATCAGAATGAAAGCCCCATGTGGGTGGGAACTGGTTTTGTCTGGCTCATCACTGGGCCCCTGTACTGGCCAATAGTAGAGTCTTAGTAAGTATTGCTGAATGGGTAGATGTGCTCCACATACAGGGAAAGCTAGTGTTCTTACTGGTTGTATGTGGGCTCTGAGTCCTTCTGGGGTCTTGTCCTAGGCTGTGTATGAAAACTCAGGTAAGGTGTTCCTGCTCTCCATGCCTTGATTTCTCTGTCTGAGAGATTGAGGATCATGCTAGTTCTTGTTTCATTCGTGTATAAGGATGAAGTGCTTCAATGCACATAGGACTGCTCAGGATGAGGACTGGATGTGGTGAGTACTTACAATGCCTGCTCTTGCTGGTGCAGGATTATCACTGGGAACCCCAGAGAATTTTTATGGTATTCTGGGGCCATTCAGCCCCTAACTGCTGATTGGAGGCCTCCCAAGTGGTCATCATAAGATTCTTTGCTCCTGTTTCATGTTCCACAAACTGACCTTGGTCCCGTTGATAGTTGCTAGCTGTTTTAGCTAGGTTTTTTGCTGCTATGCTAAAACATCTGTCTAGAACAATTTTAGGAAAGATAAGGTTTATTGGGGCCTCACATTTCCAGAAGCCTCAGTCCATGGATAGCCAGCTCCATTCCTTGGGGCTCAAGGTGAGGCAGAACATCATGGTGAAAGAGTGTGGCAGAGGGAAGCAGCTCTCACGATGATCAGTAAGCAGACCAAAGGCACATCCCCAGGGACCCATCTCCTCCAGCCATACCCTATCCACCTTCATTCACCACTTAGTTAATCCCATCAAGGGGATTAATTCACTGTTTGAGTTAAGTCTCTTATAACCCAATAATTTCTTCTACGAACCTTCTTAAAGTGTTTCACACATGAGCTTTTGGGGGACAACTAATATCTAAACCACAACCCTGGATCTTTCTAGTGGGTCAATAGTCATTCCCCACAAGGGCACCGCTGATGCTGCTGTTCAGCCTTGGACTGTGAAGGATGCTAGATGGTCATTTTCTCTGGCTGGTGACCCAATGGGCCCTTGAATTTTCCTTTACATAACTCCTGTTTTATTGCCAGAGTGTCTTCCAAACCCACACTTCCTGTGTGGATGTCCCCTCGGGTCTCAATGCTCCTTGGGTTTCAGTATTCTGGTCATGTCATCTGTTTACCTGAGCTACTCACCAAGATGACTGTCCCAATGTTTGGTACCAGGATGGCCATTCCTTTGTCATTGGGCTAAAACATTAATCCTTGTCTTCTTAGTTATCCATTCTAAATTATATTCTTTTCAGACTTGAAATAAGCCATTAACCCCAATAGTAGTTAGCAAGAATTAATTCTGTCCTAAATATCATTTCCTAATTAGCTCTGCCCATCTAAACCTACTAAGGAGAGCAATTCTGAGTTGAGTACCTTTAGTAAGAATGGCCCTGTCATACAGAGCCACGTACAAGGCACCCTGAGCTGCACTATGGGATCTGCCGAGGCTGCCCACGTGAGTGCTGAACGTGGATGAACATTAGGAAGCCAGACACATTTACAGAGCAGGAAGAGCTTCTGTTCTTCCTTAACTTCATCCTGCCATGATGGTCCTGATCTGTAGTGCTGTATGACAGAAACGCAAGGAGGTCTTGGGAGATGACAGTGATGTCAGTAAACATTTCCCCACCCACATAACTAGACAAGTTAGTACATGAGCCACATGTAAACTGCAGTGACAGTTAGCTGCAAGCAACAAAAACTATATCGATGACTCAAATTATTGGTAATAATGAGTTTAAAAATTTTAGGAAATCACGTCTGCTACTCTATGTACATTGTAAAGTGAGTATGCAAAGAAGAATATTTTATTTAGAAGTGCAAAAGGTCTAACAAGTGATACATTCAAAGACTGGTAAATAAACATAAAGTGTTCATTATTGCATAAAGTGCTTATTATTATAAGTGATATTAAACATACTATTTATAAAGGGAAGGGATTAAATAAACATGAGTAACATTAGCAATCACATCTCTAAAAATCAATAGCTCTAAAATTTCCTCTGAAAATTAAAAAGTCACAAATATGAGGTATTTACTTAAAAATCAACTAAACTATTTATTAGTAATTTTACCTGTATTTTAGATATCTATAATTTGAGGAAAAATATTATTTTATGAATAATATCTGTTCTGTCATCTAAAATTAATCGTTTATAGCTTGGAATCAGTGTCTCTATTCCCACAGCACAGGACATTTAAAAATATAATAAAGCACACAAACAAAATTATGTAAGCATATAGTTGGTTGAAGAGGAATATAGTCAGTTGTGTAAGAAATTTAGTTGGAATTCTAGAAGATCCTAACTTGCATCTATCTTGAACATGGAATATGTGTGGTACAGTTAATCCACCTATTTTGTGAGTTCCATTGTGTGTGGGAAGGATAAGGGGGGTTGATGATCAGGTTGTCAGTCACGAAAGGACAGGGTAAGAATGGAAACCACAGAGTAAAATCTGGGAGACGTGAGAATTTACATCCACTTATCCTGAGCTGTCAATCTCAGGGGCACTGTACACACACACACTCATTTAAGGAAGAAATTATTTTTAGCCCAAGAAAGCAGAAAAATACCTTAGAATAAAGTAGAACTTTAAAAAGAGTGACGAGAATGAGGCCAGGCACAATTAGGGCCTTTGGGAATGGACCGTGGGATGCCATGGCACAATGTCAAGCCCTCCTTGTGGTAATAGTGGCACTACCCTTGCATCATTAGCCTCATACCTAGTCATATTCTGTATACAAAGTGTAAGAGAAGAAAGTCAATTAGGGTTCCGTAATAAATAATGACAGGACAATGTGAAAAGTTCAGATGCATAGGTCTCTGCTGGGAGCCATTAGCCAAGTAGGTATGACAATTTCCTTGCCAGCGTACCCCATGTTGCTTAGTGGAAGGACTCGTGGAAATAGGACATTTTGCAGTGACATTGCATGTAGGTGACCTTGTTCAAGGACCAGGGCAGATCCGGGTTTAGGGTGTTCCCGGTTTAGGTTCCAGGTTTAAGGTTTAAGGTTATTCCTGCTGGGAATAGGGCGTATCCTGCTGCCTGAGTTCCCCTTGAGTTCTCACGGGATTCAGGCAGTATTTTTTGGGAGACAGAAGCCGAGTGGGGCTGGATTTGGGCAGAGAACGTGGATTTCCCCAGAACGTGATTGTAGACGGCTGGTGTGAGTTCGGGAATAAAGAGTTGCTGTTTGAATCTACAAGCTGTGTGGTGGTTCGTGATTTTGTGCCCAGCCAGACTGCGGCAGGTCTCAAAGTTATTCATGATGTTATTAAAAATAAATAAATTCTGGGGGAGGAAATAATTATTTAGCCTTAAGAAAAACATGCACTGAAGAAACAGTGCTGTCCAGTTAGTATATTGTCTATCCTCTATCATCTATACTAGGTACCTTTAAGATGCACAGCAAAGAGAATGTGTATACAACCGGTATGTATAACATGTGACTGATAGCTTTTTCATTGCTATGACCAAAAGACCTCACAAGAACAACTTAGAGGAGGAAAAGTATATTTTGGGCTCACTCTTTCAGAGGTTCCGTGCATCGTCAGCCAGCTCCATTGATCTATGCCTGAGGGGTGAGGCAGGACATCATGGTGGGAGGGTGTGGGGAAGGAAGGCTGCTCAGCTCATGATAGCCAAGAGGGAAAGAGAGAAGCCAGAGATAAAGCATATCCTTCCTCCAGCCACACTCCGTTTGCCTACAGTTACCACCCAGTAGTCCTTTCAAATTATTAATCCATTAAGTGGATTAATCCACTGATGAGGTTACAGCTCTCACAACATAACAATTGTACCTCAATTTCTGCATTGCCTAACGCATGAGCTTCTCAGGGGTCATTAAAGATCCAAACCATAACCATACCATACTATATACACATGCTATATACATACAGTATCTATGTTTAGAGAAGGCAAAAACTATTTTGAAATTGACCAGATACATTAAGCTAAGAAATGGTAGAACCGTTTCATTTCTATATATCTTTAAAATAGGACAGATTCTTGTTTATCTGCTGTCGGCATGGATGTGTTCTGAGGCAACAGAAGGGCAGGGGTGATCCCTTAACATGCTCTTTATTTCTCTAAACCTATAATTCTCTGATTATACTTTCCTTTTAGTAGAGCAAGTCAATAAAACTCTTCATAAATAAAAGCAAGCTTTCCTCCCTGCATACTTTGGTTCAATTGAGAAACATAACTGCAAACTCAATATTCCTCTTCGTAATTTTTTAGAAATAAAAAGAAAATCAATATCAAGAAGAGTGGAATTTTGACTAGTTCCAAACACCATAACCAGTTATTTATGAAGAACAGCTCTCTGACGTAGAGCGCCCTGAAGCCTGATTGTTGGGCCTTGAGTCATTAGTGTGTGACAGTTGGATTTCTTCTCTTCTGTACTCCCAGCGTGGAAGCCACATGAATCTCTTCTGGAGGTCAGAGGGAGAAGGACAAGGATGTGGCTTGGGTGGTACTGGAGTCAGTTCCCTGACCTTCCGACATGTCTGAGGATCTGTTTCCTGGGCCGGTGCGAGGAAGTGGTCTCACGTGAGCTTGACGCATGAAGTATGAAAGAACCCTGCAGAGGGCACATGGCTCGCTGCCTCCAAAACCTACCTCCTCCTTCCCAACTGCCATGCCGACTAATTACACCCAGATTCAACAAAACTACGGCATATTGGTGACTAATCTGTGATTGTATTTTATGATTTGTGGAAGGTCCTGGTGGCGCTATGATATCAGTTTACCATTTTACTCTATCAGCCAGGACACTTAGTCTTTGTGACACATTATCATGGCCTGACCCCTCCCCAAGTTATTGCCAGGTCACTGTTTATCCTCTACAGATAAACCTACCTTCCTGTCTCCTCCAGACTCTCTGCTTTTCCAGGATCACTTGGCGACCTCCACGTAATTAACAGGTACTGAACCATCATTTGCAGATTGGTAGAAAGAATATTTCTGTGGGATATGAAATTACAGAAGATGCACATTTCAAGCTTCAGATTTGACACTTTCGAGAGACAGGTCTATGTACTGACTTTGATCCCTTATTATTTTTACCAATAAGAATAATAGATTAGTCTCCAAAGGATAGTCAAGAAAAAAAATATTATAAACACTTGAGATGAGAGGGGAAACACACAGTGCAAGGGGCAAACCATAGTTAGGTAACTGTGAGCTCTCGGTATACGTGGACCTAGCCACAGGAATAGGGAACCACTGGGCTAGCATGGTGTAGCCACAGGAAGTGTGAACTGTCATCGTGCAGCACATACCATTCTAGAGGACAGTGAGCAATTGCCTGTACTACACTGTACTATAGGAACAGTGAACTATTGGCTGTTCACGACTACACGAATAGGAACTACTGGTGTAGCATATCACATGATGTGAAGTGAGACATATACCGTTAGACACACATGGGTACACAAAAGGCATGCAGCACACTGTGTGTGTGGGTATGTGTGTGTGTGTGTGTGTGTATATATATATAGTATTGTGTGTGTATGTATATGTACACAAAATGTATCATTTGGAAATTATAAAACAACATCCATTATTTTTCATTCATCATACTGATAGTAGTTTTGTTTGTTTATTTGTTAGGTACTGCAGATGATTGCATGCAGGTGTGCTTAACCATTGAGCCACATCTCCATCCCTTATTATTTTTTGAGATAGGGTCTCACTTAGGGAATCTTGCTTAGATCCTCTTGCTTAGGACCTCGCTGAACTTGCAATCCTCCTGCCTCAGCCTCCTGAGTTGCTGGGATTACAAGTGTGCACCATTGTGCCCAACAGGAAAGTGCTTTCTACTGCTCATTGAATAAAAATTTTTATTTCATTTTCTCTATGTGCTAACTTACGTTTTGTTAAGTCTTTCAACCATACAGATTGCCTATTTCTTCTTTTTTAAACATTTTTTTAGTCGTCGATAGACACAGTACCTTTCCCTATTTATTTATTTTATGTGATACGAGAATCCAACCCAGTGCTTCACACATGCTAGGCAAGCGCTCTGCCACTGAGCTACAACCCCAGCCCTGACTATTTCTTCTTAGTTCTTCTTGTTAATATTCTTGATGGTATACACAATGCATTACTATACTTTAAAATATTTTTCTCACTAAAGTAGCTCATCTTCATAAAAATATTAGGGAAATAGAAATAATTACAAAAAGCAACTGCACACAAGAAAAAATAAAAAATATATCATTCAAAAAACTCTTCTATTATATTTTGTGAAAATGATTTCAGTCCTGTCTTTTGTCTGTTGGTAATTAGGGTACTCGCCTTTTGTGACATGTGTACTAATTACGGTGTGTTGAGCTGATTAACAAATAGACCCCCTTAGTACCTTAAAAGGGAGGAACTTTATTTCGGTCTCACATGACAATCTGTAGATCATGTTCTGGGTTGTCAGGCTCTGTCCTCTGTATTCTTCCAGGAACCCAGGCTGGCGAAGGTAGATCTTACTGCTTGATGATTTGCCAGATTTGCTCCGTCCTTGGTATTTTTACCTCTCTCTGGTAAGAAAGTGAAAAGGGAGAATGGAGCAGGGGTTGTGGTTTGGACATAAGGTGTCCCTCCGAAGCGCCTGTGTTAATGCCGGGATCCTCAAAGGTGACGTGAGTAGATGACAGGAGCTGTAACCTAGTCACCGGGTTGATCCACCTGATGCATTAATAGTTTGAATAGATTGCTGGGTGGAGCCTGTAGTCAGGTAGGGTGTGGTGGAGCGGGCATGCGACTTGGTGTGTGACTCTGGGATTACACCTTGTCCAGCTCTTCCTCCTCGGTCTCTGTTTCCTGGTTGCTAAGAGCTGAGACACTTTCCTTCCCATTTCCTCTGCCATGGTGCTCTGCCTCGCCTCAGGCCCAGAGGGATGGAGTCCGCTGGCCATGGACTGATCCTCTGAAATTGTGAGCTCAAAGCCACCTTCTCCTCCTCGAGTTGTTCTTGTTCTGGTTGCAGCAGTGAGAAGCCGACTAATCACCCAGGCGTGGCCTGTTCTCCGTGTGCTGTCCAAGGAGGGCCACACGGATCTTCTGCTCCCACTCAGTCCAAATGGACTCTAGCTCTGAGAGCTCTGGCCCCACGTTGCAGGTGGGAAGTGAGGGACATGGAGCCTCGAGTCCCAGCGAGGCCCATCTGCAGCTCTATTTGTATCACTGTTGCAGAGGATCAGGGAGGATGGGAGTGTCCTCCAGTGAGCACTTGGATCATCTTTTTAGGCTACAGCTGTACTGGTAGATAATATTCAATAACTGGTTTATTGCATGAAAGGTAGTCAGTGTAGTATTTTTTAAAAAATCATTCAATTTTCCAGCATTTCCTTCACCTCTTTCCAGTTCATCTTGTTATTTTCCATTCTCATTCTGGCATTTCCCTTTCCAGTTTTAGTCACAAATTTCTGTACTTAACTAATCATGTTCCTCATACAGCGATGTGTAAAAGACATGAGCCATCTGGCACTAAACAAAGCAGCCAGTGTCATTCCACCTGGGGCTGCTGACCTCTCACTTCTCTGTCTTCCCTGTTATCTCACATGACTGAATCTTGTCTGTTTTATTACTCTCAAAATAAACAGCTTCCTTTATTGGTCAAGTACGATATTTTGATTCTACTCTTGTTTTCTGCCTCTGTCTTCATCAATTTCTCCTGTTCGCGTCCTGAGGATGATTTTACTGCTCTTTTCAGTTTCCTGGATTGACAATGCTTCGCACATTCTCATACTCCCTTATTTATTTACAAATGCACTTTTCCTGGGAGCTTTTCTCTGAACGCCAATTTAGTTTCACTGTGTCAATGGGTTATATCATTCAGTTCTGAGTAACTTTCAATTTTTATTTTTTTTGTTATTGATTAATTTTTGTTACATATAAAATCAGGGTGCATTCTGACATAATCACAAAGCAGGGGATGTAATTGCTCCAATTCAGTTCCAGCACTCCCCTCCCTCACCTCTACCGATGTTTTTGTGATTTACTTATACTTTTTAAAAAAAATTAGTGTCTTGTGCATGTACTTGATGTTGGAATTCGCCGTGGCCCACTCGTGTGTGTACAGATGAGATTCAGGCTGATCCACTCCACTGTTCTTCCCTTTTCCATCCTTCCTTCCTCTCCTCAATTCCCTTCATCTATTATACTTACCTTTCCTCTATTTTAATGAAATTCACGCTCCCCTTTTCTTCTTTCTTCTTCTCCCCACCCCTCTTATTTTGAATTAGCTTCCACATATCAGAGCAAGCATTCAACTTTTGACTTTCTGGACTGGCTTATTTAACTTAGCACGATAATCTCCAGTTCCATCCACTTACCTGCAAATGCCATAATTTCATTCTTCTTTAAGGCTGAGCAATATTCCATTATGTATTCATACCACATTTTCTTTATCTATTCATCTGTTGAAGGGCATCAGGTTGGTTCCATATTTTATCTTTCGTGAATTGTGCTGCTATAAACATTGATGTGGCTGGGTCAGTGTAGAATGCTCATTTTAAGTCCTTTGGGTATAAACTGAAGAGAGGGATAACTGGGTCAAATGGTGGGTCCATTCCAAGTTTTTTGAGGAATCTCCATACTGATTTCCAGATTGGTTGCACCAGTCTTCAGCCCCACCAGCAATCTATGAGTGTACCTTTCTCCCATCCTTGCCAACATTTATTGTTACTTGTATTCTTTATTTATTTTAATTAGGTATAAATGATAGCAGAATGAATTTAATTCACTGTACACAATTGCAGCACAATTTTTCATTTCTATGGTTGTACACTATGTAGTGTTGCACCACGTGTGCAGTCATACATACACCTAGGGTAAGGATGCATCTCATTCCACCATCTTTTTCTATCCCCATGTCCCTTCCCCCACTCCCTCCCCTTTGCCCCGTCAAAGTTGCTACATTTTTCCCACGTCCTCACCATTATGGATCAGCATCCACTTATTAGATAGAATATTCAGCCTTTGGTTTTGGGGATTGGCTTATTTCACTTGGCATGATATTCTCCAACTACATACATTTTCCTGCTAATGCCAGAATTTTATTCTCTTTTAATGCTGAGCACTCTGCAGATTCAATGTGATTTTAATTAAAATCTCATCATCATTTCTTATAGAAATAGAAAAGGCATTCATGAAATTCATTTGGAAAAATAAGAGTCCCAGAGTATCCAAAGCAACCTTTAGCAAGAAGAATGAAGCAGGAGGCATCACAATACGAGACCTTAAACTATACTACAAAACTTATAATAACAAAAATGCCATGGTATCGGCACCAAAATAGACATGTAGATCAATGGTACAGAAATGGAAGGCACAGAGTCAAACCCACATAAATACAGTTATCTCATACTAGAGAAAGTCTCCTAAAACATACATTGGAGTAAAGATAGCCTTTTTAACAAATGGTGCTGGGAGGAATAAAAACCCATATGCAGCAAAAGGAAAATAAACCCCTATCTCTCATCATGCACAAAACTCAACCCAAAGAGGATGAAGGACCTAAGAATTAGACCAGAGACCCTGCACCTAATAGAGGAAAAAGTAGGCCCAAATCTTCACCACGTCAGATTAAGCCCCAACTTCCTAAACAAGACTCTAAGGTGCAAGAAATAAAATCATGAATTAATAAATGGGATGGACTCAAACTAAAAATCTTCTTCACAGCAAAAGAAATAATCAATGAGGTGAAGAGAGAGCCTACATCTTGGGAACAAATTTTTGCTACACACATGTCAGATAGAGCAATGATCTCCAGGATATATAAAGAAATCAAAAAACGTAACACTCAAAAACCTAACAATCCAATCAATAAATGGGCTAAGGAACTGAACAGACACTTCTCAGAATAAAATATACATTTGATTAACAAATATATGAAAAATGTTCTGCATCTCTAGTAATTAGAGAAATGCAAATCAAAACTACTGTAAGATTTCATCTCATGCCAGTCAGAAAGGCAGTTATCAAGAATACAGACAATAACCGTTGGCGGGGATGTTGGGGGAAAGGCACATTCATACATTGCTGGTGGGGCTGCAAATTGGTGCAACCAATATGGAAAGCAGTTACTTGTATTCTTGATAATTGCCATTCTGACTAGCATGAACGAAATCTTAGTATGGTTTTAATTTGCATTTTGCTAATTGCTAGAGATGTGGAACATTTTTTCATATAATATCATATGATTTGATGACCAATCAGTAGTATTCTCTGAAGTGCCTGTTCAGTTCCATTGCCCATTTATTGATTAGGTTATTGTTTTGATTTTTTTCCTTTTTTTTTGGTGTTAAGGTTTTTGAGTTCCTATCATATCCTAGAGATTAATAGTTTATCAGAGGATCAGCTGGCAAAGTCTTTTCTCCTATTCTGTAGGCACTCTCTTTATGTTCTTGACTCTTTCCTTTGCTGTGAAGAAACTTTTTAGTTTGATATCATCCCAATTTTAAATTTTTTTTATTTGTCCTGATTAGTTACACATAATTCTTGTACATGATGTAGAATTACATTGGTCCTGTGATCATATACACACGTAGGACAGTGATGTTTTATTTATTCTACTGTCTTTCCTATTCTTGATTTTACTTCCTGCACTCTAAGAGTTTTATTGAGGAAGTTGGTTCCTAAGGGGACATGATGGAGATTTGGTCCTACATTTTCTTCTAGAGGGTGCAGGGTCTCTGGTCTACACCTGGGTCCTTGATCGTGTGGGTGATAAGTTCCCATAAGGTATGTCCTGGTGTTTTCTGAGAGCACTTGGAAGCTTTGGTCTTCTCTTCACTTCTGGGACATCCTTTCCCACAAATTCTCTTCCTCTTATATCCCCAAATTCTCCCAGCACCTCCTTCCTGAAGCCACGCTAGACGGATGTTAGAAGCTCTGAGTCTTTCCATTGTGTCTTTTGGCTTCCTCATAAACAAATGTGTTTAATGCTCAGTCACAAGAATATTGTTTGTGACTCGCAGGACAGTTTGGGGATGGCTGTTCACCACGGTGCTATATAGATTCTAGGAGGTCTGCTATATGCCATATATGGCTTCAAGGGAAATTTTGTTGCATCTCTCCTATTAGCTGGGAAGGTAGGGAGTCCATGGAAACTAGTCTGGAATTTTCTCAAAAAAAATTAAAAATAGAACTACCATATAATCCAACTATACCAGTATGAGTATGTATCTGAAGGGATTCAAGTCAACATACTCCAGAGATACACCCTGTATTTTATGGCACAATTCACAGCAGCCAAGTAATGCAGTCAGCCAGGTGCCCATCAGTGGAAGAAGGGATAAATAGAGTGTAGTGTATATGCATAATGGAGTACTATTCAGCCATAAAGAAGAGCAAAGCCATGTAGTTTGCAGGAGGACAGACGGAACTGGATATCATAATACTATGCAAGACAAGACTCCAAAAGCCAGCTATTGCCCATTTCCCCTCTGATGTGGAATCCTGAGGAAAAGATGTTATCAAAGTAAAAGCAAAAACATGAGGGAAGACAAAGAGGCTGGGGTGGAGAGAGGGGAGGTAGACAGGATCAAAATATGTTATCTGCATGTGCTCATATGCCCAAGGGACGCCACTGTTCTGCAAAATTAAAGTGTGTTAACGGCATGTGTTCACATAAAGGGAAGGACGGTGAACAGCATGAGGAACACTCACAGGACCTCCTGGGGGCAGAGCTGCAGGTCCACCCCACTGCTGAGCCAGTGTTCCCGTCCAGACCCAACCCAAAGGAGGCTGGGGAAGATATCCAAATGTGTGCTCTGGAAGAATATAAGAGCGCAGGTTCAGTGGACATTGGACAGTCACTGCCAGGGGTTGCTTTGAGTAAAAAGAAGTGCTAAGAAAGGCTACCTCAAGGTAAGCCACAGTTTGTCAGATGACAGCTTCACGGACAAGAAAATATAGTACGTATAAGTCTATGCTTGGCTCTAGGAGGAAGCTACCTGATCTGAATGCTGGAGCCTCGTTCTCCCCATTAAGCTCAGCCCAACTCCCTCAAAAGAAGGCTCTTCTCGATTCCCATGGGACCAGGCAGGTGTAAGATCATGAGACACTGGACAGGTGAGTTCAGATCTGTGACTCTGACACTACCGCAAAGTGCCACAAAACAGGTGGCTGAAAACAACCGTGGAAACGTTCTCTGGCAGCTCCTGAGGCCAGCAGGCACAGATGCCCTGCAAGCTCCTGGGAGCCCTTCCTGTGTCCTGCACCCCAGGTGTTCCTTGGCTTCTGCTGTGTCACTCAAGTCCCCACTCCCCCCCCACACACACATGACTGCTTTCCCCGCGTGTCTGGGCCTTCACATGCAGTCTCCTGGGTCACTGTGCCTAAATCTCCTCCTTATAAGGAGATCAGAACATTAGTTTGGGGCCCATTCTAATGGCACATCTTAACTTGGTGATACCTGCAATGACTATTTCCCAATAAGGTCACATTTGCAGGTCTCTTTGAGCAGGATTTCAACACACCTTTGTTGAGCATAGGATCCAGTCCACAACCGAGTGCAGATGGGGAGAGCTCTGCTTTCAGAGAACTATCAGGAATGCATCTGAAGCCTTTCCCTTGCTGAGCTCCAGCTAGGAACTGCACCTTCAGCCCAACAGATCTCCACAGGGAGAACAAAGCCGCCTCGTGGGCCCCGCTGCAGAGCCCACAGGGTCTGCAGTCTTCCTCTGTCTGCTAGTCCCTTCCCACGGCCAGCCTGGTCTTCTTTCAGTCTCCTGGCTGCCTCCCTGCTTTGCATTATCAACAAATGTCATTTTACGAGGAGAATGTACCAAGCTACAATCTCTGTTCCCCCAGGACCTTTCTTCCTTCCTTCATGGCTCTTATCTAATTGTGTCACTAGGAGACAGACAAGATCGTTAGCTTTTGACTCGGCTATGACCGGCCAATTCTGTTCCCGGCTTTCCCAGCAACCATCGCCCTGGCCTCTAAATCTGCCAAGTCAAACAAGGGCCCAAGCGCGCTGGCCCTCTGCTCTGTGTTTTATGGCCGTGAGGGCACCATAAGGAAGCGGAGCGCAGCCGGGAGGAATGATGGCCGGCCCCGCGTCTGATCGGCAGAGCAGCTAGTGGTTGGGAGGCACATCACTGGATTTACTCCTCCTAAGCCTGACTTTCCAGGAAAGGGAAACTTCTGACCTGAGAGGTCTGCCCTTCACGCGCGTGGCAGAAAGCGAGCAGCTGCGTTACCTTTACAGGCTGTGAAGCCCAGTCCCCAGCAATTAGTGGTGATGGTGCTGCCGGCAGGTCTCTCCACTTTGTGACCCTGTGTTGGTAGAGGGCGACTGAGCTCCATCTTTGGTGGACACAGAGGCATTTGCTAGAATCGAATCATCCACTTTTACTTCTGTTTCATTTACTTGTGCATCTAGTGTCTTTATTATGGCAAGGGCTACTGGCTTTCTGTTTTTGGTAGTGACATGGAAAGTCATTTAAACATACATTTATTAAAAGAAGACAGTCAATTTTGTTAAAAAGTAAGATAATGAAATAAACCAGTAAGAGTGCCTGGGTGTTAGAAAACGTGTGACCAGGAAAACCTGAGGACGTAGGGAGGCAGAGGCAGACATCATGGAAGTGATAAGATTGGAACCTCAACTTAGGTGTTCTGGGCCGACAGAAGGCATAGCGATAAAGGGAGGTCCCGGGTCCCAGCCTCCCTCTGAGGAGCTGGGTGGCCTTGGGCAGTTTGCTTAGCTCCCCGTGGGTCAGCGACATCACTATAAAACGAGTTGGCAACAAGGGCACTCACCCTCTAGGTGAGCTGAAAGGCTTATTCCACAACATGGAAGGCAGGGCCTGGACACAGGGACCCCAGGGACCCTCCCTGCAATTATCTGTCTGAGTGTGCATACAATCCAGGGAATGGATGCTGAAGATGCTAACGGAATGTCACCATTAGCCGGCTTGTCACAACACGTTACCACTTTGTGTGAAATCTCTTGTAGTTTTCTTTTGGAACTTAGTGGGAATTCCTACACTCTGCTTGGCCTTGGTCTGAGATAGCTGAAAGTCACCTTGATATGGTGAGTCATTGTTTTAGTCAGTGTTTTGCAGTTGCAACAAAAGGACCTGACAAGAATAATTAGAGGAGGAAAAGTTTATTGGGGGGCTCATGGGTTCAGAGGTGTCAGTCCCCAGATGGAAGACCCCATTCTTTGGGTCGTGGTGAGGCAGAACATCATGGTGGAAGGGTGTGACAGAGAAAAGAGCTGGGGATATGGTCCCAAGAAGCAGAGAGAGAGAGAGAGAGAGAGAGAGAGAGAGAGAGAGAGAGAGAGGGAGAGAGAGACTCACTTCACCATGACAAAATATTTACCCCAAGACACGTCCCCGTGACCAGCTCCTCCAGCCATACCTACTTCCTATCAGAACGACCAGTTATTCCCCACCAGGGGATCAATGCACTGATTAGGTTAAGACTCGCATAACCCAATCCTTTTGCCTCTAAACTTCCTTGCCTTGTGTTACACATGAGCTTTTGTGGGACACTTGATATCTAGACCTTAACAGTCACAAAGGGAAAATGTCCATTTTAGCACATTTCTGTTGGTGTACTTTTAATGATGCACCCTGTTGAAAAGCTTGCGACCTTCCCGAGTTGGGACCCCATGGCCTATCCAGGTCGCGTGACACTTAGTGCTCTGAGGCTCACAGCAGACAAACCCCACACTCAGAGACTCTCATTACCAAACTGCCCTGGAGTGTTAGAAGGAGCTTATTCTCATTAAAACAAAACAAGACAAACCCCATGAGGTTCACCAGAAGGGAGCCCTGGAGAGAGTCTGGAAAGTTTTTCTGTCTGGTGATATTCAGAGGTTTCAGGATACTGGAATTTAGAATATCAAATATTGCAGAAAACAGAAAATTAAAGGAAAGGATTGTCTACTTCAGAGAAGAGGAAGGAAGTATTTTAACTCTACTATGCCAAATTAGGCGCTTGTCACAATATGTTCCTGGCGCTAGTTTTCAATCACAGGAAACTCGATGCACTTGGCCTTGCAGCCGCCAGGACTTAGGAAAAGACACCTGTTGTTGTCTTCCACCTTCAGCACTCTTCCTCTCTCATGCTGGGGAGCATCGGGTGTCTTTCTGTCAGATGGCATCCAGGAGGAAGGTGGAGGGAAACGGGAACATGCAGACCACTTTGGACTTAGGCAGAGCCTGTGTGGGGAGCGTGGAGATGTGATAAGCACCTGGAGACGGGCGAGATGCCACCGTGGGCCTGTGGGTCTCACAGGGCATCTGCTGCTTTGGGAACTGGCCCCAAATGCACACCAGCTAATGCAATCATATTTCTATCATCTAGCCTGATATTAACAATGCCTCAGGAGATCCTCTTTAAGGATGGGGAGAAAACATAGTAATTGTTCAGAAAGAAAAACCCCACTAAATTGTTTTTGAAAAAAAAAAATTATAAGGAACTTGCAATGAAGAAAAGTACCAAGACAGCAAAATAAAATTTGATTCCAGCTCCCACACTGAGAAATACCCATCAATGATGACGTCAGCGTCATCTCAGGTTTCGGTGTACGTGGAGAACGCCGGGGAGCAGGGGCAGAAACAGACAGACCAAAGTAAATGGGCTTTTGTGATCACTCGTCTACCCCTTTTCCAAACTGTACTTCATTGAATTAATGGAAATTAAAAAAAAAACAAAAAACCAGTGTCTTAACATCTGTTTAAGTCAACTTCCTCTCATGTAAGTTTTTCAAAATAGTGTTTGTTATTCTTGGGTGTTTACGGTTTTGTAAGAATTTTGTGGTTTTACTTATGGAGTGAATGATTATAACATGCAGTTTTTCTCTTCAGTAATATTATATTCCTGGTTCTTTGTTTAGTTCATTTGTCCTTTGGCAAAATTCGGTAGTCTTTTCCATAAAGTGCATGTATTTTGTTAAGTACCTTCTTGAATGTGTTTGTTGCTGCCATTTCACATATTTTTTCCCTATTATACGTATATGTATGTATGTATAGACAAAAAAGGTAAAATAGATGCACGTATCGAAATAAAACACACTATGTATACTGTATATTTTATCATTGTTTTCATTCCTCTGCTTTCCCCCGTTACATATCTAACTGGTGAGTTCTGTGGTGCTGGTGTTTATGATTCATCTCATACTCGTCTCCTGCTGAAGGGCTTAGTTTACCTGGCTGTGCCCAGTGTTCCCAATGGATGGCAGCTATCCAGGTCAGGCTCCTTGCTTTTAGTCCTTACCTAGTTTTTCTAATCATATTGTATATTATGTTACATATTACTTGGAATTTCCTACAAGGCAGAGTAAAAACAAACTTTTCCTGTTCTGTATTTTAATAGAAATTCTCCCAATTCAGAATGATTTTTTTTCCATAAACTTTTGATCAAGTAATTCCACTCTTCAACTTTGTTGAGGTAAAATTTTTTGAAAATCAAGAGTGAATCTTGAATCAGCCCGACATTTTCCATTGGCGTGCTCACTGGGTGGATGTTGTTGCGTGTTGCTGGGGTGAGTTTGATGGACAGATCCTCCACTGCTCTCCATGCTCCTTTACTTGAGATGAATCCTCATTCTTTTAAAGACACTTTCATAATTACAGGGTTGGATCCAGTTTCTCCATTTATGTTTAGAATTCGTTATCTTCTTCATAGTATTTATGGTATGTAATTTTCTTTTCCTGCCCAGTTCTTGCTCAGAACTACACTCCCATTTGCATTAGCCTCCTAAAATGAGCTTTGACGCTCCTTTGTAGAACAGTTTGTCTTGAGAGGACTCCCATGGGGAAGGTACACAGTCATACCCCGTGGTCCTGATAACCTTTTGGGATGAGAGATCAAGTTAAGATAAAACAGATGTTTCACTCTTTATTCCAAATGTTTCTTTAATGGTGATTGGGTTAACTAAACAACATCATCCCCTTAAATCTTTTTAATTTTTAATTTTTTTTTTTTTTTTTTTTTGCTTTTTAGAAGGTTATCTGTTCGGTATGTAATTGCCTGTTACTCCATCACTACAGATCTAAGTGCCCGGCGGGGCACCACCAGCTGAATACTGTCCACTCGTGTGCCGCTGTGGCCTTCCACAGGGTCCTCACGGTCACCTGTCTTGTCTTTGTCTCCATCACTCTTGTTAACTGTGTGTCCATTTTATGGTCTTAAAAAAATGCATTTTCCTTTTAAATATTTCTCTTGTTTAACCTCTTGCTTCCTGTGCTACAGGTTCTGTATTATCTTAAGTTCTTTCTTCCATCTTCTGGTTTAATTTGGTGTTTTTTTTTCTAAATTTCCTGAGAGAGAACACATACAACCTTGATTTATCGTCTTGCCTGTTTCATGATTTTTCAATATTTCAGGCTTTGTTTCCTTCTACGTCTGTCTTCAGTTTCAGTGTGTGGTTTCACAGGAGTGGTGTCCTGCCATTCAGATTAAAATACTTCTTTAACCTTCCTTCATGACTTTGATGAGCACATTACTGCTTCATTTCCAAGTATGTAAATGCCCCGGCCATCTTTTTTGTGACATGAAGTCAACTCCAGTGGAGGCAGAGAGGTAGGAGTCCAGTTTATTCCTTGGTCTATAGATGTCGACTTGTCCCATCATCGTCTGTTGACAACATTATTCTTTTGCAATCAAACTGCCTTCATATTTTTGCCAAAATGAACTGTTAGCAAATGCTGAATGATCTTTCAATTTCCTTCCTTTAACCTTTATATATCTATATATCCTCAGGACTGTCCAACTCTTGATTACTCTGGTTATGTAGTAAGTTTTAAAACAGATAAAAATGAGTTCTCCCAACTCTGTTCTTCAAGATTAGTTTATTCATTCTGATCTTTTACATTTCTATACAAATTTTAGGGTCAGCTGGCCAATTTCTGCAATAAAGCCTCCTGAAATTTATTTTGATATTGAATCAGTAGATCACCTTAGGGAGATTTGCCAGTATAAGAAGAAGTCATGGGATCCACTCATGAACAGGCCTCTTTCCATTTATTTAGGGCTTCTTTATTTCTTTTAACAATGTTTCATATTTCTCAGGGTACAAGTTTTATGCTTATTTTGTCACATTTACTCGTAGATATTTTATCATTTTTGTTGCTGTTTTAAATGGAATTATTTCCATAATTTCACTTTAGGCTTGTTGGTTGATAGGGAAATGGACTGAACAATTCTGTCCCTTTGAAATGTCTGTATTAAAATTTTAAGGCTGGGCACAGTGGCACACACCTGTAATCCCAGCAGCTCAGGAGGCTGAGGAAAGAGGACCACAAGTTCAAAGCCAGCCTCAGCAAAAGCAAGGCACTGAGCAACTCATTGATAAATAAAATACAAAACATGGCTAAGGATGTGGCTCAGTGGTCAAGTGCCCCTGAGTTCAATCCCTGGTATCAAAAAAGAAAAAGAAAGAAAAAAAATTGCATGGCATCAGGAGGTGGGGCTTGGCGGTCATTAGCTTATAAGGTGGAGCTCTCCTGAGTGGGGTTGGTGCCCTTATGAAAGGAATCCCAGAGAACTCTGCTGCCCTCTTTCCACACGGGAGAAGTCAGCTGTCTGCTGACTTCTGGCAAGAGGGCCCTTACCAGAAGCCAACCACCTGGCACCCGGAAGTTGAACCTCCAGACTCTGGAACAGTGAGAAATAAATGCTTGCTGTTTAATCTACCCAGCCCTTGGTAATTTCTTAGCAGTCCAAATTAAGACAGTGTAGAACTCCAGCTGGTTTTGGTATCTTGATCTTGTGTACTGAAACCTTGACACCCTGTTTATTAAAGCTAACAGTGGATGAAGGGATTTTCATGGATTCCTCAGGACTGCGTATACACAAAACTATGCATCAGATAGAAATTCTACAGAAATAGTTTTCCTTCTTCCTCTCTGCTCTGCATGCCTTTCATTTCTTCTTCTTGTATGATTTTCCTAGCTGGAACCCCAAGAAAAACGATGATGTGACATGGCAAGGATGCAATGTGTTTTCCTTTTTCCTGACCTTAGAAGGGGAAAGTTCCATCTTCAACCCTTGAGTGTGGTTGGAGTGGTGAGTTTTCCATAGCTGCCCTGTATCAGGGAAGCCAAGCTCCCTGACATTCCCACCTTGTTGAGTGTTCTCGTTATAGAGGGTGTTTCTTCTTATAAGCTGCTTTTCCATGTCTGGTGAGAACAGAATGCATCTTCTATCCTTTATGCAACAAATGTGGTACCAGCAAGCCATCTGGTCTATTGAAAGCGTGGCTCTGTTAGAAACAAGGTAATAGCTCTCCTTTCAGAAATTTAGGAGGCAGCTCTAATTTACTCTACATCATCTTTGGGATCATTCTCCTCTTGTTCTGAAAAATAGTGCAATTTTGTAGCTGAATAGCTCTGTGGTTCCATTCTGTAAAGTCTGAGATGCATGACAGTCCATCTGCATTTCTTCCCCTGTCCTTCCTGTTAGCACAAGCAGGTGGTCACCCTGCTGGGGTGACAGATGAAGCCCACAACTCACGCTCCTGCCTGAGTGACAGATGCTGAACCAACCTTGCATTCCCAAGACACAGCTCACTGGTCATGTTATGCTGTTCCAGGTTTGCTAGCATTTGATCCTGACTTTTGCATCTCTATTCTCAAGAGATCATGGTCTGTAGATCATGGTCTGAGGTCTGTTGCCTTGAGTTCCTTGCTTGTTTTGGTCTCATGATGATTTTGGCCTCACAGAATCAGTTGGAAGAATACATTTTGCTTCTTAATTTTTGAAATAGTTGGTAAAAAATTGGCACGAAGTCTTCTTTAAACATCTGGTAGAATTCCCTGTGGAAGCCATCTGTGCTTTTTTCTAAAAAAAAAAAAAAAAAATTATAGGTGCATAAAATTCTTGCCTTTCTTTGTGGGGAGTCTTTACTTATGATCCAGTCTCTTGTTATGGGTCTATTAACATTTAGAATCTCTCTGGAGTCAGTGTTGGTAGTACATGACTTGGAAATTTTTTTATCTTATCTAGCCTAATTTGTTATTGTATATCTGTATATGGTATCTCTTTCCAATTGGTGCATTTCTGTAAGGAGTTAGTGAGCACTTCCATTCCTGGCATTGGTACAAGTTTTCTCAGGGGAGTCTAGATAATGTTGTTTTTTTTTTTTCTTTCATGATGTTTGCTTTTATATTATGTGTTCCACTAATTCCTGCTCTAATCTTTAATATTTCTTTCCTATTCCTTGCTTTAGGTGTAGTTGTTCTTCTTTCCCTAGTGTATAAATAGGAATTTTTATCAATGGCTTGAGATCTTTCTTATTTTTATAAATCTAGGGTTTTCTAGCTATAAATTTGCTTGTAAGCATAGCCTTAGCTGCACCCATCTGTTCAGGGATGTCCAGCACTTTCCTTTATTCGTGTACTTCTCCTTTCCTTCTTTCTTCTGAATTAAGTGTATATTTTAGGGCAATAATTTAATCCCTTTAATGATATGATTTGTGACAATATTTTTCAGTTATTTTCTTAGTGGTTGCTTTATGGCTCATGATATGCAAATAAATTGATCAGACTTTACTTCAGATTTTTACTAACTTAATTCCAGAAATGTGTGTGTGTGTGTGAGTGAGAGAGAGAGAGAGAGAGAGAGAGAGAGAGAGAGATTGATTTTCTGTCTTTTAAAGAAGCCAAAGGAAGAAAGCTGAGAACAGATGTATTTGAAGAGTTGGTAAATACGAGAGTCAAAGGTGGTCCCTGTACGGCTTACTTCTTCATGGTGGACTGGAGCTCAGAAGCCCTTCTGTATGTGAATTTTCTTGTAGAGGGCCTTTTCTGCATAGCCCTCAAAACCATGTCTATTGCCTGCTACTGACAGACAAAGTGTGTCTTGGCACTGTAAGGACTGAAGCCACATGGTCCTGTGGCTTTTTCTGACCCAAGAATCGTCATGCTACTGAGAAATATCATCTAGACAAGAGTCCCCTCCCCAGCTTTCTGGCATGGAAGGTCCTATGCTCTGAGGGACTTCTTCCAAGCCATCTTCTCAAAGCTGCCCCTAAATAAGGCTCAAAGTGCTCTACCGCCACCTAGTGGCCACACATTTTTCTTGCCCCTATAACTCTCTTGAGTCTGTTTTGGGTTTACCTCTTTGGTTTTCTTCATTTCTTTTCCCTTTGTTTTTAAGATGACATTTGGTGGGGTTTTTTATTCAAATATATCTGGTTGTCACCACCTCCACTATCTAATATTCTAATTCTATGTCATAAATGCATTACTACAGCTATATAAATGTTGATAACTATCAGTATTAGTTAAGAGAGGGTAGGAAAAGAATTGTAAAATTGTTTTGACTTTCATGAGTCCATGCTTATTTTTACTGTGGATCTACGGATTCTTTCATGAGGAGGATTCAAATTAGTATATAAGATTAATTGCTTTCAGCCTGAAGAATTTTTAAAAATATATTTGTTGAGACCCGACTTGTTCCTTTATCTGAGCCAATTAAATTTTGGGTGGATGCCAGGGTTGTAGTTGGGGAAAGTCTAAGAGGCTTCTTCTGACCCCAGACAGGACCTTCTTAGCTTCTCTACCTGCTTCTCCTATACTGGGTCATCTATTCTGGCTGGTCTATGGCTTGGTGTCCTGTTCTCCAAGAGCCACAAGCTTATATAATTTCTCCCAGCTACATCTCTGTCATTTTTAAGAGCAGCCATCAGCTAGAACTTTCCTATTCTTTGTTCTGACGATGTCTGTCCCCTTAGATGTCCTAATGGTTTGCCTTTATCTGTGGGCAAACCCACTGAGACCCTTCAGGCTTCAGTGCTTGGGCAAGGACTCTCATGAGGCTCACTTGTCCTGGGGTGATGCTTCTGCTTTAGAGGCAGGTCAGTTGGCAGAGCGGGGAGCCTCTGGTCCTCCGGGCTTACCTCTCCTGCTGTAGAAGAGCCACCAGGAGCAGGCTAGTGAGGGAACTCAGGAGCTGCATCCATATGCCATGCCTGGAGCCGGGCTCTGCCTGCAGGTGGGGCTGGGTGAAGGAGGGCAATGCACACTTCTCATCTACTCTGGCTTGGAACAGAGTTTCTGCAACACTGGCCCACAGGGATGGAGAGCTGTTATTGATGTGCAATTCCTCGGGGGTGAACCATGGCCCTCGACTGGGACTTGAGGGTGAGGAACCCCATGTTCTTGTCTGCACTCTGGTGAAATAAACTGCCATGCTGTGGTGGAGTGGGGTGGGGAGAAGATCATGCCTCAGTTGCCAGAGATTGACTGCTCTTACAGAGAATCAGTAGATTTTTCTTGAATAAACATTTCTTTATTTGCTGTATGCTCTTAGAAAAATTCCAGAGGAGATATCTTGACTCATCTATCCATAGATAGGTCATTTTGCAAGCTCTAATTTGAACCAGTTATGCTTAGTTGTTCCCACAGATCTTTTCATACTGCTATAACCAGAAGTAAGTCTCTTATCCATAACTTTTAAGTTATTCTCTTTAAGTTAATTTTTATCTGATGTGCTACTTATATCTAAATGTGATTTTTTTTGTTGTATTGCTCCCCAGCAGGGTTCACATTGATTCTAGAGCCATGGCTTGATTGTTGGTTTGTTTGTTTGTTTGTTTTTTCCTGGTTCTGATGGCTCTAAGTCATTACCTCTCACTAGCATTTTGGGGTTGTGCTCCTTCCTTCTGGAGTCTGGTTAGGTTATACCAGGCTTTCTTTTTCTTTTTATTAGATCCAGAATGCCTTTTCTGCTTTTATTTCCCCTGCATTCTGATCTTTTGTTAATCCATACTTCACCATGGATAGTTTTTTTTTCTAAATCTGTCTTCAAGTTTGCTGATTCTTTCCTCAATGAAATCTACTCTTACCTTTAGAGTTCTTTGTTGAGCTCTTTCTCAACATTCTTTAGGTTTTACGCTGTTCACTTGATTCTTTTCATGTTTGTGAACTATCTCTCCAATTCTCCATTTTGCTTTTTACATTATTTATCCTTATTTGTCATTGTTATTTTAATGATAAATAAAAATGGCAATCTTTTTGACCCTTAGATTTCAATAATTTCTTTAAAGAGCCTTTATATCTGGCTATATTTTAAATAAATTTTAAGTAAATAAACCGTGTAAGTTATTGATTAGTTGTAGAAACAATTTGAAGCTTTGAATGACCTCGTTTTTTCTCCAAGGAACTTCCCGGAAGGAGATTCCCCTAGTGCAGAGGCTCATTAACAAGCTATCAACCGTCCAGAGCAGCTCAGGGGCTGATGTGGAAACACTGCAGGCTCTGGTCCGGGTAGGAGCCACGCTTCTCCCATTAGCCTTGGGTCCTGCCGGCAGGTCTCACAATCCCCAGCCCAAACTTGGTGTGTCCTTCAGGGCTTGTGCTTCTAGGCAGTCTCAACTACCTAACCCTTGTTCCTTCGTGAGTGGTCTTAGGACTGAAATGCTTCCATATTTGGAAGCTCTTCAATGCCTGCAGACAGAATCTTGGTTTTGTTCAACATTCCCTTTTTCTCTTCCAGTGGAAGAACAGATTCAAACTCATTTCTGCTCTGCCATTATTCAAAGATAAACTTTATATGTGATATAGAGACTTTTAAATACATCTATAGGTTTATTCAAATATAGCTTGAATAAAAGCCATGGTGATAATGCTAAAGTACTAAAGTAAACTCAGTAAGTAGTTTATTAATAAGGTGATGTCTCAATTGATTCCAAATACATCATTTTCTGATTTTCTAAGTAAATATAGGAATAAAGCCTGAAATTCTAGATTGTTCTAATGTTTCAAAGTTCTCCTTGATAATCAAACCCACATTACTTATTTATAATTTCACTAAAAATAAAAAAGGGGGGGGGGAGCTACAAAATGCCGTTTCAAAACTAATACTCTAACACATGTAGATAAATTCTTGATAAACACATGAGGATTTTATAGCATGAAGAGATTATTTAATGTAGAAGCTTCCTGGTCATCTGCTCTCCGGCAGAGGCAGCAGCTTTGTGAATTTTACAGTTCTCACTTTTCAATAAGCATTCATTATAATATAGATAACTGTGCTGGGAAGATAAAGCCTGAGAAGTGCCTGTAGAGAGAACCCTCCCTGGTTATCCAAAGAATGAAACACGTGAATCAAGGCAGCAGAGAGCTGAACAGACAAGGAGCAATAACACAGGTCATGTCCAGTGTGGAGCTGAACGGCGAGCCAGGGGGCCAAGCCCAGAGGAGAAGCACCAGTGAGTAGTGGCCAGAGGGGCTCTTGGGGCCTGCAGGCCACACTGAGATTTTCAGTTGCTATTCCACAAAGGCCATGGGTAAAATTTTGTTCATTTTAGGCAGGAAGATAATGCATCTTATTTGCATTTTAAAATCATTCTTCTGGGTTTGGGATGGAGGATAAAATTGAAGGGGAAGCAATAATAGTAAGTTATTAACTGCTCTCAAAGAACAGGGCAAGCTGGGTTGGTGTGATTACACGACACAGAATCCGTGCAGATGGAGAGAATGTTCTGGACCCTGGAAATGAAGTGAGGAGTGTGGGACCCACAAAAGCTAGGACACCGACAGCGACATCCACATGAAATTAGACTCTTTAGAAGTCTTGGTGAAAATACTTCTATTCCAGGGAACTAGGTTGTTTTAAGCAAATGTAGTGACAAAAACAGTGACATGAGGTTGGAAGTATTTACACATTAACTTCAAAAGCCACAGAAATACAATACTTTTTAGTCTAAATCAACCTAGGCGTTGACATGGTTAAAACTTGATTGTCACTTCATTTTCCTTTGGGGTGTTGAACTGGGTGGAGTGTGAACCCTGCTGCTCAGGAGAGAGTCCTTGAGAAGGGACTCTGTGTCTACTGCACAGAATAGGTCTAGGGACCCATCTTCTTTGGTAGGGACCTACCCCTTTGCATGACTGCAGGTGTGGGTTGGGTAGATTCAGTAGCTGGAGATCCCAGCAGGTGGAAGACTCAAGGAGAGTGCATGTCATAGCCCTGTGTGGCTTAAGACATGGAAAATCCTCCCCAAAGGTGATTACTCCTCCTGTTGGCATTTTGAACCAGATAGTTCCTGGTTGTGAGTGTCGTCCTGTGCAGTGGTGAGTGACATACTATCCCCTGTTTCCTAGATTCTGTAGCACTCCTCCAGCTTTGGCAATTGTGCCTCAATGTGTGTGATCCAATGTCCCCTGTAGAGTAAACATGTCCCTCTTGGGAGCCTCTGACTTAGATTTTTAAACTTGTTTTTGTTGTTTTGGCTTTGGTTATGATTGTTACTGAGAAATTTGACAAAAGAGACTGTGATATGTCTAATTAATAAAATGCCTTATTAACTTTCTCTAGTGAATACTTTGAATTTTGATACTTAGAGAATTGTTTGTTTCCATAGTAGTAAGAATTTAATGTTTCAAAAAGAGAAATTGCTTAAACAAATGTGCATGTGCTGGATTTTAAAACGATCATTATAAACATGATAAGAAAAGACCTGTAACATGAAAAGTACTCCTGATAAATTGCAAAGTGAGGAGAAACAGCTGTGAAGAAATGCACAAACTGGGACACCACAAACACATGTGGATCCACTTTGTAGCCCTGTGGAAGCACTCCAAATATATAGAAAAGTGCATAATATATGATTGTCTGCCTCTTTGCTTTCTTTGTCTTCTCTTTGTTTCCCACCTTCTTTGCATTTGTAGGTGTGCGACATGGGCAATGAGAAAGAAAAAGCAAATCGAAAATGTTGTTCTGTAAAATGGTCATGTTTGTAGAACTTCTTGTGTTTTGTACTTAATACCTACTTACTTCTGAAATGATTTGACTGAAATCACCATAATTTCCCCACCAACCACTCCCAACCTGCACACATTTCAAAGGATTTTCCCTGTTGCAAACATACGCATCAATCTATTTCCCCATTTACTCCAAAGTAATAATTTAAAGTTGAGGAACTTCTGAACTTAGATTTCTTATTGTGGAGCTACCATCTTTGCATAGAAGAAGAAAAAACACAAGCACTAAATTGGCAATTAAAAAAATCTGCTATTGTTCCCTGCCTTTAAAACAACAGATAATTATAGGGAAAGCACATTAGCATAGATGGAGAAGTGGACAAGTTTTAACAGGCTCCATTTCCCAAAATGAGACTTTGTAGCATATATTATTTCTCTGCTGTGATAGTGTTGCTTGAATGTTGCATTTATAAAAGGGATTTTTGTCAAGGGAAGTTCAATAACAATGACATAATGACTACTGGGAAACTGCAGACATATGACAACTCTGAGACAATATAATCAGAGTTCATTTGCAACAGTTGCCGGCAGTTCTCATTGGACAGCTGGAAGTTACATCCAAAAGTGGACTATTGTTTAGTTACCAGGACACATTGCTCATATGTAAATTTAGAGACCATGAAACTTTTCCTTATCAACATTTCATTGGCTTCTTAGAAATCTGAAGTCCATTTTGAAGGGATTTGAATGATGCTAAACTTAAATATACATATATAGACACTTAAACACACACACACACATACACACACACTATTATTCTGCTGATTTTAGAAATGTTCTCAAATTACCTTACTTTATGGGAAAAATAATGAGATTATGTCTTAAAACATAACAAAACAAAAATAAATTTTAAAAAGAGTTCTTTGAGTGATTTGAAGGTTTTCTTCTCCAAAATTCATGTTAACATTTAATTGTCATTGCAACAGTATTAAGAGGTTATTAAGCTGTGAAGGGTCTGCCCTTGTGGTTGTATTGATGCCATTATAAAAGTGCAAGTTCAGCCTCCTTTTTCTCCCTTGTCTGCCTTGCTGATGCCAGAGGACAGCCCTTGCCAGGGGTCAGACCCTTGACCATGGGTGTCTGGCCTCCAGAGCTGTGACTGGTAGATTTCTTTCCCTTATAAACTGGATAGTCCATTGCATTCTTCATAGCAGCACCCACAGACTGAGACGGCTGGCATTAAGAGAGGGGGATCTGATCAGGTTTGGTCAACTCGGGCATTAGGAAAAGGATGCAGGTGTTATAATGAAATGAGGGATTAGAGAACTATGGCTGACAATGTCTTCTACCATGACTGAAAGAAAACATGTATATTACAAATATCACATAACTGTATCTTAATGACATTTGAATAATTGGAATCCCAGAAAAGGAGTGAAGGAAGAGTTAAGCAGAAGCAAAAGTTGAAGCAAGAAGAAGGGGAACTGCAGAAACCCAGTGAAAGGCACCCTCTATATACTCAGAATCGGAGAAGAACTCAGGCAACGTGAAGACTCACCAAGGCACATCAGGGAAACTACAGGGAGACCCTTCAGAGGAAGCAGGAAGAGACCACCTCACTCTTAGGGAACTGACAGTCAGAAGGACTGATGAATTTTTAACAGAATCCATGAAAGTCAGAAAACACCATAAAAGCTCATGAAGAAGCATCTATGCTTCTGTGACTGAGAAGTCTCCTTAGACATGAAGATAAAATAAAGACATTGCTGGATAAATCAGGGTGGGAGACACCGCAGCAGCGGGCAAAGGCTCCAAGAAATCTAAAGGAAACCTCCCTGGCTGGACACCAAGAAGCACCAAGCCTCAGAAAGGATAAAGACCACTGGAAGCCGGGGGCGTGGTGCACTCCTGTGATCCCAGAGGCTCCTGAGCTGCGGCAGGAGGATCTCAAGTTCAAAGCCTGCCTCAGCAACTTCGTGAGGCCCTGAGCAATTTAGCGAGACCCTGTCTCTAAATAAAAAATTTAAAAAGAATTGGGGATGTGGCTCAGTGGTTAAGCACACAGGGTTCCAATTCCCGGTACAAACAAAAACAAAAACACCGGGAATCATATACAAGTGTATGTTTCGTCATGGTCCCTTGTTATTCATTTTTATATTCCTTCGGTAATTTATTTCTATTGTTATTGAAGGATATATTTTATGACTTAGATTTTTAAAAAAAATGATTTGAGACTTGTTTTGTCCATGCTTTGTCTATAAAAAGAGAGGTTTTTCAAAATCCAGACAATTGGTGTCTATGGGACTGTTCTTGTTGGTCACTTAGATAACTATTTAAAGAAGGTATGAGGTTTAGTTAAGAATGTGGTCTGTCATGATAGATGTTCATGCTTACTTAAGACCATTGTATATTCTATTCTTTTAGTTGTTCTGTAACTATCAATTAGAAAAGATAATTAGAAGGTATTTGGAAGAAATTTCTAAAAAATCTATATAATATTGTATCTACATTACTTCTAAGGCAAAAAAAAAATCCTCAGGCATAGAGGCTTCAATGAGTATTCTAACAACATTTAAGAAACAAATCGTTTGGCATTTGTTTTTTAGGGATTGGCTAGCTTCACTTAGCATAATCTGCTCTAATGCCATCCATTTCCCTGTAAATTCTATGATTTTGTCATTTTTTAATGCAGAGTAATACTCCGTNGTTTTGAACAACCCACAATAAAAAATTAAAAAAAAAAAAGAAACAAATCGTGCTAATTTTAAATAATTTTTTTCCACAGAATAGGAAAATATAATCCCTTTATCAATTTTTTTTTCAAAATGCAAGGGTAATTTTTATACCAAAATCCGGGACAAGGATATTATTAAAGACCAAAACTCTATAATGCAAAACTTCTTAATAAAATATTAGCAAATCGTCTGGGGTGCAGGGGCACATGCACGTAATCCTAGGTGCACAGGAGGCTGAGTCAGGAGGATCCCTAGTTTGAGTAAGCCTGAGCAACACAGTGAGACATTATCTCCAAATAAAGGGATGAGCTGAGAGAGTGTTTGTCCAGCATGTGCGAATACATGGGTTCAATCCCAGAACCAAAAAAACTAAAAATTAAAACAAACAAACCAAAAACACCAGCAAATCAAACTCTCAGGTATATTAATAATATTTTGTAGCCAAAATATTCCATGAGTGGAAGATTAATTTCATGTTTGAAACCCAATCAGTGTGTTCTACCCCAGGGATGGATTAGGGAGAAGTTCTGTTTCATCTATGCAATAAGAGGCTTTTCAAACCTCAGACAACAGGCATCCATGTATGATATGTTCTTGCTCGTCACTTAGAAAACTATCTAAAGAAGGTATAAGATTGTCTGTCATGATCTCTGTGAATGGCATACTGATCTGGGTCTTCACTTAATATGCATTTAGCAAAACCCTTTGAAATCTGTCATGGGGAGTTTTAAGTTTCTGATCTCTAGTTAGCAGAGATCTGTTTTCCTTTCTGAATGTATTCGCCCCTGGTGTCCCTGGACTCTATTCCCTGGGCTTTCCTGCTGGTCTCAGGGTCTTTCTCTGCAGCCTGCTCAGGAGCAGTGAGGTGCACCCTGCCATTCCACTCTCCCAGGGCTTCTTTCCCTCCAAGAGGAGTGCACTTTGGTGGACTAGATGGAGAAGCAGGAGCAGTCGTCAGATAGTTCTGTGCCCTTCTTTGTCTTCTGCTATATCACATCATCTTCCGCAGACTATCCTCTCATCTCAATTTTCCTCATATTTTACCCCAAATAGAAAATACACATTTGTGACAGCTACAATCAGCTCTTCCCAGCTCGCTCCTCCAGTCCCCCAGTGACACCCATGCTTCAACTCAATGGGTCACTCAATCTAGCAGTTCTATGGCCTGTGGTTGCTTGTCACCAACCACTGTCATGAGGTTTTCACATCACTTTAAAGCTCAACTTGATTCTAGAGACATTCACTCACTCTCAACATCAATTCCATTTTCTTTTAGGATTTACATGCTAAGGTAAGAATCCAGTCTCCCGTCCACTCTTTGCTCGTCCTCACCCACCTGAACATGGCCAGAGAAAAAGACCCAAGCAGGCCGGTGAGCTCACTGCAAGTCACAGTCGCTGGCCTGCCCCCCCCACCGATTTTTTTTTCATTTTTCTCTTGTACTCGGGACGATTTCACCTATATCCCGTTTCTCCAGACTGCAGCAGGGTGTCCCCCCCATCCTCACTCTCAGATGGTACCCTGCCTTCCCGTCTAGTGGAGAACATGGCTCCTACAAGTTCCCGTTCTCGACACCACACGCATGAGACCGCGTTCCTGCACCCGTGTCCATGTCCTGCCTTCATCTTGCTGCCCATGGAGAACTGCCCCAGGGACCTTCTGGGACCAGCTTGCCGCCTCTTCCCAAGAAGGGCGTTGCTCCAGCCGTCCTCTCTGTACTCTGGACATTGATTAAACTCTCTTTCCAGGTATTCCCACCAACAGGCAAATAACCTAGTATATATTTTTATGTTTAAAAAAACAAAAGAAACCTCATTGACTTCCTCTACCTCTTAGCTCTTATCCCATGTCCTCTGTCCCTTTGTCAAGGGCAGAAGGCCCTGGCAGCATGTTCTGTGCTGGTTACTCCAGTTGTCTCTGATGTAGCTCCCCCTTCTTTTCCCAGCTCGCGGCTGTCAGGGTCCCCCACCCCACTTTCCACTGCACTGGCTTTCCTGGAACTCACCAGGGACTCTGCATTTCCATGTCCCCTGGCCAGTTCTCAGTCTTCAGCCACATTTGGCAGCATGATTCCTTCTGGAAACAGTTTATTTGGCTCTGAGCACCATACTTGTTCTCGTTCTCTCTCTCTCTCTCTCTCTCTCTCTCTCTCTCTCTCTCTCTCTCTCTC
>NW_026000068.1:5373173-5429484 GCF_001458135.2 Marmota marmota marmota | reverse complement strand
CTCGTCTCTCTCTCTCTCTCTCTCTCTCTCTCTCTCTCTCTCTCTCTCTCTCTCTCGTTAAATGGTGCTGGGATTGAACCCAGGGCTTTGTGCATGCGAGGCCAGCACTCTGCCAAGTGAGCCATATCGCCAGCCCTCTTAGTCTCTTCTTAATGATTCTTCCTCACCTTCAAGTCGCCGAGTGGTTGAGAATCTGGGTTTAAGGCTTAGGCCTCTTCCATCTTTCTTCTCTGCCTTCGTCATCTCGTCTATATGACTTCAAACCTGGCCGTACGCTGATTACTCACAGTTAAAATTCCAGTCACGTTCTTCTTCTACCCAAGTCTTGATATCCAAAGGTCTTGCTTGGCCCTGCCCCTGGACAAGGGGAGACATCTGGAACGAAGCCCCATGTTCTGCTGTCACATCCTTCCCTAGCACACCAATGGAAGCCCTGAGCTTTGCCACACCTGCCATCTCTCCTTCCAAATGCTGGGTCCATCCAAATGCTCTTTCTGTTCTACCTTCAGAATGTGTCCCAAACCCTGCCTTTCCTCACCACCTTCGCTGCGGTCCACGCCAGGCATTGAAATCATTTCCTGACTGTCTCCCAGCCTTTCAACCTGTGGGCAGGGATTTTGTTTCTGTGAGCCAGTGCTGGTCACTCGCTGATCACAGTGCAGCTCCAAAGTCACTCTGTCTTTACAGTCGAAGCCACTCTCTGCCCCCAGCTTATTGTCTCCCTGAACTTATTATGCATCTTACAGACAGCAGGTGCTCCGTGGAAACATATTGCATGAATACAGGAATGAGAAGGAAACACGCAACTAATCATGCTCCAGCACATGACGTGGGAAGTGCCATGGGGTGGAGAAAGCAGGGGCTGGGCGTGTCCTGAAGGTGAGCCTGTTTCCACGTGGCCTTAAGGTGAAACAGATGCGGATGGACAGAACCCATGAAAGGGAAACGAGCAGAGAACTAGGGTCCAGATGCCACGGTGTGAGTAGTGCTAGCCTGGCTCTTCCTCATGAGGTTTTTCACCTTAGCAATTAATTTTAATTTCATGTATTTTTCCTCCACCTTGAGCTGTATTCAAGCTCAGGTTCACTCTAGAAACATTCTGATCACTGCTCTCAGCTGTGTCCAACCCTTGGTTTCTGTTTTGTCTTTCTCCTTGCCTTCCCTCAGTCAGAGAACAATAATCCACTCCTCCCCAACAGCACAGGGACCTCACACCATTGCTTCCTAGCTGGGCCCTGCTCTCTCCACCATCTCAGCTCCTCTGCGAAGCATTTCCTGCCCTGCCTCATCTCCTGTCCTCAGGTCTCCGTTCTCATCTCCACCAAGGAGCTGCTCAAATGTCACTCAGCTTTTAGTTAATTTGACTGTTTTCCCTTTAATTGGGTTCAAGGATCAGGTCTCTTACCTTTGTATCTATCTCCACCATCTTCCTCTGCATCAAGAAGTTCAATAAAGGGTTTGCAAAGGCACACATCTCTGTCTTAATCCTTTGGTGGCTGGGACTTAATGAGGTATGTGGCACTTTTTCTGACAGCAAATGATTTTCATGCATTGCCTAGCAGCCCACCATCTGTGACATGGGCAGAGCGGTTGTGAGCTCTGGCTGGCTGGCTGGGACTCTTGTTTAGGTTTCTGAGCAGCCGAAGGTGTGAGCAGTGTGTAAGGGCCCACGTTTCCTCCCTGCTGACTGGGAGGTGCTTCTCTTCACCTTGACAAATGAAAACATTACATGTCATAGGACTAAAGGATCAGAACCCACACAGTACTAGACAGAGTAGCCAAATCTTGGCTCATTCATGCATTTGAACCATTCTTTCCTCCTATTTGAAAGATAGAGCCACAGAACAGTGCTTTGGAAGATATGATTTTTATTTTCTCATTTTGGGGAAACCACTGAAGCCCTCAGAAGGTTATGATGTTGGTCTGTGCTCATTTTTGAAAGAAAAAAAATTCCAAATTTTTGTAACATATAGAGGACGTCATCATTTATTATATCACAAGCTCATATTTATACAGGAGTAAAAATTTAGAATGTCCCCAAATTTCTAGTAAGGGAATCACAAAAATAGAAAAACTCTTAATTTTGGATTTTAAAATGTTATTAACTGCCAATTCGCCTCATGGGTGTCTCCTTTGGGTGTTCTACGGGAGGCTGCCTGACAACTGTGGTGTAAGAGGGTTTTACTTCATTTTAATTAACAGAGCCAGATCTTTGGGGACTCCTCCCATTACTCTGAGCAGTTCTGTAGATGAGGAAGTGGTTTCCAGGGAGGAGGTGACACAGCCCTTTCACACCACCCACCGGCACTTCTACAGAAAGAATCCCGCGTTGGAGAGAGAGCCCCAGGGTGATGTTAGAGCAGTTTTAATCACAGCTTCTAATTATGAACAATAAGTCACTTCAAGGATTTCTTATGTCCCAGATCTAATGCAGAAATAATTAGCAGTCAGCAATATTTCTCAGGCTGGTACAGTTACACAGCCAAAGACTCCCAATTTTTTACCTCAATAAAGTAGAACACTTTCTAGAATATTCTTCCCCCTGACGTATTATTAAGAGTTGTTAGCCAAAGAGCAGGTGTTCCTGTAAGCACCGGGACATTGCTTGCCCACGGCTGGGAGATTATTAAGGTTCCCGCATAGCAGTGCTAAGAGCGCGTGGTAACAGATCCTCAAGCAGGTGATTGCAAACCCCAGCCCAGGGTGCTTTCTGTGCTTCTGAGTTTGAAGCACATACTTCCAAGTCTTAGTGGTCTTACTGAAAATGACCCCATCAAAGGTTTTAATTTTCTTCTTTATACTCTGATTGTTTTCTAAATTCTGTGCAAGGAGTCAGTAATTTTTCATAATGAGAAAAACCTAATGTACTAAATCCAAGAACACTGGGGGACCCTTAGCCTTGCGCACACCCCTCAAGCTGAGTTGGCCTTGCCCTGATCACTAGCCTCCCATCAGGCCATTGGCCAGTGGTCTCTGGGCTTGTCCTTCCTAACTTGCCTTCAACACCGGCAGAGCTGTTTACAAAATGCAGTTTCTTTGCTGTAGCTGTAAAACCTGTAAAATTCTCCCTCTGGTGCTTTCTTTTGCCTAGAAGATAAACATATTTGAGCTTCTCACATTCTCCAATTGGCCTGGCTCTCCAGGGCCTCTCCTGCCCTCGGGGGACCTTACAACCCAGCCACACTCACAGCATGTGGTCCCCAAACAGCTTGTGCAGTCACCTCCAGGTGTCCCCTTCCCAAAGCATCCTCATTCGCCTGGTTAGCTTTTTTTTTCTTTGATTTAGCTTTATTTTATTTTAATTGTGTATATTTATGGGGCACAGAGTAATAATTCAATACACATAGAGTGTGTGGTCATCAAATCCAGAGAGCTAGCATTTCCATCTCAAACAGCTCTTAAAGTTAAAAACTTTTTAACTAACACATGATAACCGGCACGTGTTTATGGGGCACAGAGCACACTGATGGGATCAGGGTAGCCAGCAGCTCCACCTCTGTGTCGTTAGCTTGTGTTTAGAGCCTTGGAGCTCCTCCCTACTAGATTTCCAAAAATGTGCAATAATCACTGCACTGTGCTGTGGAACACTTTCTTATCCATTCTAACTGCAATTTCATCCACCCAGCACTCCCTACCCTTCTCTAGAGAGTACTACTACAGATTTCAATTGACTTTTTTTTTTTTTTAAACATCCATATATCAGAAGGAACATGTCAACATTTGACTTTCTGTTTCTGGATTATTTAAATAACCACTTAAATAACCACCTCCGGTTCTGTTCGTTTTACTGCAAATGACAGCATTTCCTTATTTTTTTTATGGATGAATAATACTCCACTCGTGTGTGTGTGTGTGTGTGTGTGTGTCTGTCTGTCTGTCTGTTGTGTGTGTTACCACATTTTCTTTTTCTGTTCATCATTTATTGCAGCACTATTCTCAATAACCAATGCAATTGGAATGGAAATATCTCTTTTGTTCACTGATTTCATTTCTTTTGAGGGTATACCACAAGTAGGTGAGCTGGTTCATGTGGAAGACCTGTGTTGAGTACATGGAGGGACGTCCAGAGAAGCTGCAGTAGTTCTCATTCCTACCGAGACTACATAAGAATTTCCTTTTCTCCACATCTTCACTACTGTTTGTTTTTTATAATAATAGCAGTTTAACTGGAGTGAGATGATATTCCTTGTAGTTTTGTCTTGCATTTCCTTGATGGTTAATGAATTTGAGAATTTTTTTTTGGTAAATGTCTATTCATATTCTTCACCCACTTGTAATAGGCTTATTTAATTTTTCTCATTGTTGTTGAGTCTTTAAAGTTCTTCATGTGTTCTGGATTTTAATCCATTGCCATATCAATAGTTTGAAAATTGTTTGCCTATTCTAGAGGCTGTCTCTTCATCTTGTGATTGTTCTTCTTCTGTGTAAAACCTACGTAGTGTGATACAATCCTATTTGTCTTTTTTATTTCATTTTCTGTGTGTATGAAGTTTTATCCAGGAAAAACCATTGCCTCTACCAACATCTTGAAGGGTTTCCCCCCTTTTCTTCTACTGGTTTAAGAGCTTCAGGTTCTACATTTGGGTCTTTGATCCATTTCCAGTTGACTTTTGTACCCATATAAAGGTAGGGGTCAAGTCTCGATCTTCGGCATGTGAGCATTCTGTTTTCCTGGAACAACAACTGGAAGGACTGTCCGATCCCTGAAGTGTGTTTCATCATCTTTGTCAAGAATCAGCTGACTGTAAATGCACGGGGTTATTTCTGGGCACCGTTCTGTTCCTTGGGTCTGCGTGTCTGTCAATCTCAGCATCATGCTGCTTTCTATTTTCTCTGAAGGCTGTAGCCTTGGAGTATATTTTGAAATCAAGTAGTTTGATGCCTTCAGCTTGGTTCATTTTGCTCAAGATGACTTTTGCTATTTGGAGAATTTTGTTTTTTATATGGGTTTTAGGGCTTTTCTTTTCTGGTTCTATGAAGAACGTTGTTGGCATTAGGAGCTGCACTAACTCTGTAGCCTGCTTTGAATCGTACAGATACTTTAGCAATTTGAATTCTTTCAACTCTCTTACTCCTCCTTTAAGGCTCAGCTAGGAAGCACATCCTCTGAGAAACTCTCTTAACCTCCCTCCTCCCACCCTGCTCTGTGTTCTCCTAAAGGGCCTACATTTATTCACGACATTTGGTTTTACTACAATGATTTTATTTTACAGAGCTGACACCCATACCAGGTGCATGACTTCCTTGGGGACAGAAAACATGTCTTATTTCTGCCTTGCTTTCAGGCTTGATTTCATTTAGGACATCTGTGCACGTATGATTGAAAAATCAATAAATGTTTTTGAATGAATGAATGAACAAAATAAATAATGAATATTATTAATGAGCCTGCCAACAATATAATGGATTTCTGTCTTTCAACAATTGTAAGAGTGAGACGTTAGTTGCAGGACTTCTTTGCACACGTTTAGAAGTGTTTACCCTGGAGGAGAAATGCTGAGCTGGTGAAGAGTGCACATAAAATCTACTGCAATGCCAAAAGACCCAGTGTAACTCCTGCTGGTGTGTGACATACACCATAACATGATGTCACTCTGTATGCTGTACAACGTAGGACTAAGACCCAAAAGCACAGAGAAACGTAAACGTCTACTGCTCTCCATGGTGGTTTAGTATCACAAGGATAACTGAGCCAGTCAAGCTGCGGCTGCATGGTCATGGCAGAGAGGCCGTCCTGCAGGAGCAGAAACTGAGTGGTCAGCAGTGCAACACCGTTTTGCTCCTACTGTGGGTTGGCAAGTGTCAGGGAGTCTTGTCTCACTGTGATTTGGGCATCAAGCTTCTGCTGCTCCTTTGGAATCTTGGATTTCCTGGCTTTCAGTTTTGCAGACAGGAAGAAAGGATGACAGGAATGGGACACATGGTGACACTTAGAGTTGGCTTCCATTGCTTCCGCCAAAAGCCAGGCACAGAAGCACAGCTCAAGTACAAGGAAAACTACGAAGCGAGTTCTACTCCTCTGTCCAGGAGAAGGAAATAGGATTGAAAATGGGTCTTATCATCTTGGTAGGGTGGGATCCAGGGCCATCCACTCCAACCTTGGCTGCATAGCTCCACAGGAGGACTCCACCAGGCAACGCCCTATTCCCCACCTCCATGGGCCCTTGACTGTGTCCTGGTCTTCTGATCCCTGCTGACTCAAAGATCCAGTCCCACCACTTTACTTTCCTTCTGGAAACTTAAAATATCCAGGGCTTTTAATAAATACCTGAACTCCATGCTTGTTTCAGGATATAAGGGTGTCTGCATAATTGCCAGAGCTGATTCTCAAACTAGATTAAAAATTTATGAGATATTTTTTATTCCCAATATTTTAAAATTACATCTCTTCTCTTACATTCTACCATAACTAAATTTATTAAGGATTCATTTTTTTCTTCTTCTGTGGGAGTGCAGATATGACAATATGAGTTGGGCAGGAATTACTCAAATAATGGCATTGTGCTTTTGCTCAATTAAATTATGGTCATATAAAAATATCTGTTTTTAGAAAGAAGGTCAAAACTTTATCGCAAAATACGATGGCACCGAGTTAAAAGGCCTTGCTTCTCAGCAGATCTCACAAGTGCTGAGTCCTTCCTGCATCTCTACTCTCCTCTCTGATGACAAATAGAAAGAGTCCCTAGAACACTGACCAAAGAAGCCTTTCTTGGGAGAATATGGATCTATGTAGTAAATAACCTACAGTATAAGAAAATTTATAGCCTAGATAAACTGAGGTCCTAAGTTCATATTTGTATCTTGACCCAATAGAAATTTTTTGTTAACATGTACCACTATAGCTTATTAGAATGATGAGTAGAATGTTTGAGATGCACCCTGATCTGGAACTCAGGTGGCATTTGCATGAACATGTTTAGGTCAACTGATGTGAAATGCTATATGCTTGTGAACACCTCTTCGCATAAATAGGCCCATCATGCACTGAGAACATCGAGTCCTCAAGGCCACCTCACAGGTGCAGAAAGAGCAAGCCATCAAGACTCAGCATGGAAGAGGACATCAGGGAAGAGCTGAGCACCTTCCTCTCTTCTCTGGGTTCCTCTTGGAGAGCTCCTCCTCTGGAAGTTGTTCTTGGGTACATGTCAAGTGCACATACGGCCACTAAGGCACAGGCTGGACCTGGTCACATCTGTGGCCTCTAGTACACAGGAGATCCGTGCGGGATGGGGAGCAGTTGAGGGACCTGCCTACCAGGCCATTGTTAAGTGAGTGCTATTGGCATGAAGCATTGACCAAGAGGCTGTCACCAGGAGTAGCTCTAAGGTCATGTGGGGTGGACTTCTGTGGAGCATTCATGAAAGCAGGCTCTTCCTGCCGGAATGGCGAGCTGTAAGGATGACAGGAATCATAAACGTGCAGTTTTAGGGTCTCACTCATGGGGCTAAAAACACAGAGCTTGTCTAGACATGCAAGACTTGATTTTGCTGGTGGTGTGTGAGCCCCAAATGCAGCCCAGACTGGCTTCAGAAATTTCATTTTTTCTTTTTACTTTGTTTTGCTTTGCATTACTTTGTTTTTATCTAGCCAGAGTGAGTTGCTATTACTTGTAATCAAAAGAACAAATAAATGCTGACTTATTTACCTTATTATGGATTCTTCCTTGGAGAAAATGGAAACAAACCAGAATCACAACTTACATTAGAAAAAAAAATTCTACTTGAAATTAAGAATATACATCAAGAATTCCATGATAGAAGATTGCAAAACCCTATTTTATATAAAGTAATAGATTAACTTGTTTGTCATGATAAATTGATGTATTTTAATAGATGTTGTCTTTGAGTCGATAGCTAAAAATCTTTTATTTTTTGAAAATATGTTGTCTTTAAACATTGGCCATATTTTCATTTCTTCTTATAAATTTGAGAAGTGAGTTGCTCTGGGTAATCAAATACAGTGTCTAAAAAATATACTTTTTATTTAGTTTATTTCTGAATGTAGTATAAATGATGCTCATGGTACTAAACACCCCACATTACAAATGGAAATTGTCTAAATGGAATTCTAATGATAGTATGGATGGTTTTCTAACCTTCATCTTCAGCATCTCCATCTCTGTTGATGCAGAAACAGAAACCAGACCCCCTTCTATTTATATGGGCCCAGGGGTTTGTGACCTCCCTGAGATTCTGTGCACGGGGACAGTATGCGTTTCTGTGTCTAAGTACATGCACATGCACAGGCCAGCTGAGACCATTTTTGTTTTGTTTTGTTTTCAGACTCTTGAAGGGAATCTAAATAAAGAAGAAAGACCCTAAAATGGACCAGGATGACCAGTCTTTCCCATTGTTCTTTGCTGCTATCTGACCCACAGGCAGGCAGTTCTTGGCAACCTGACAAAGAATCTTTCCTCAGTCTAGTAAGCAAGTGTGAGGTCAGAATGGTGTTTGAATGAAGTGAAGCAGTAACTTTGAGGTGTACATGGGGCGTGCAGGTGGAGGAACTTCCCGGGATGCTTACATGTAAGTTAGCTGCTCAGAAATTGATCTCACTGGAGATAGACACTGGAAATCTCAGGTACACACAAGGGTTTTTATTTGGGGCAAAAATGAGCCAAAGCTGAGCAGATTAAAGTGGGCACTATAGGGTCTTTAAATATGAAAAGTAAAAAAGAAATAACATAATATACATGTTTGGGGTTTAAGAGGAGGTGAGTTAGGACAGGAAGATGAGAAGAGATGTCCTCCCTGACGAGGAGAGAGTTGAGGATGGCTGGGTACCTGGGAGCTGGAGGAGCTAAAGGGCTGCAGAGGTGGGATGGGGCGCCCTGGCTTTCTTGCACATGGCCAAGATTCACACCTTGTATCCCAGTGTTCCTATAATAGGCCACTGCTTTTCTCTCAACCACCCTCTCCTCCCGAGCCTGGGTCACTGTGAGCACCCAGGGTTCCCCTTTCATTTTGCCTCCCTCCATCCATCAGAGTAAATTCTGAAACTATAAACTGGATTACAACCACCATTCCCTGAGTCAAAGCATGCAGCAGCTCCAGGAGATTCAAAGGAGGCCTCATATGACCGTCCCCACAGTTACCATCATGGAAACACATTCACTTGTTAACTGCATACTACAGAGTGACTATCATCCGCCTCACTATGAAATTGCAGGATTCAGTGAGGCAGAATGTTTCCTTCTCCATTCTATTTCCAAGGATCAGCATGTAGCAGGTGATTAAGAAACACACTAATGAGAAAATAGAAAACTTTTGCTCTCAAATTAGTTTCAGCCATCATCTCTCCATTAACGACTTGCTTCCACCAGTCCTGTCTGGCTCTGCCCAACACATTGACATTTAGTGTTCGCTACTGGTTGTGGTTCTATGCTGGAGGTGAGGAGACCCCGTGTAAGGGCACCGCACTGGTTTTGAGGGACTCAAAATGGCACCCAGTAGAAATGGCCCACCTTCCTTTTGTGTCTTTCTTGTCTCCATTCCAGAATGTGTTCTATAGGGTGGACAGCACTCCAGGGTAATTCTCACTGTCTATCTAGAAAGTATCATCCTGTATTTCAAATGCTCACTTGATATATGGTCACAGGTTGTACTTAAGGAATATAGAAAAATGAATCCATCATAGAATAATGAAGTTACAAGTTAATAATTAATAAAATAACATGCTATTGGGAATCTAAATAAGCGTGAGTTCTCTGGGAAAACAATGCTGTATATATGTCTTGGTTTAATATAGTTTAGTTATTAAATAAAGTCTAACATTGAACCTGGAAATAGACATACAGGTGCGCGTGCGCGCGCGCGCGCACACACACACACACACACGTGAATGTGCGCCGAGTGTTCGTTGACTCTTTTAGTCAGCTGTTTTGATGCTGTGATTAAAAGACCTGACAAGAACAACTACAGGAGGAAAAATTTATTTTGGGCTCATAGTTTCAGAGCTTCAGTCCATGGTGAATTGACTCCATAACTCTCGGCCTCAGGTAAAGCAGAACATTATGATGGCAGGGTGTGACAGAGGGATGCAGCTCAGGACATGAGAGTCACACAGCATAGCAGGGAGAGACTATGCTCACCAGGGACAAAACAAAATCCCACACACACTCCACCAGCCACATCCTACCTGCCTACAGTGACCACCCAGTTAATCTGTATCAGTGTAACCCAATCAGCAGGTAGACCCATCTCACATCTAATCATCTCACCTCTGAACATGCTTGCATTGTCTCACACGTGAGGTTTGGGGGACAGGGACACCACATATTAGCCAACTACATTTTTTCAAAACTTGGTTCATTTCCTACAGGACCAGGGAGTTATGAACTCAAAGAGCATTAACATTAACTTAACTCAGGTCCCTGCTGTCAAAGTGTGGACGTGAATGCCCTTTAGCTTCCAATTAAGCACAGGTTTTTGAAGAATGTGCATAATAAAATTCAGATGAGGCACAGAGGAGGAAGCAGGATGATGTTGGAGAAGACAAGTAAACACACTATAAATCACATTCACATTTGTCCAGGGAGGCTTCTTGCATTAAAGTGCTCTAGTTAAAATAGATAGATAGACAGTGCATGCCAAGAACGTGGACCAATTGACAGACAGAGGTACGGAGAGATGAAGACGGGAACTGAAGTAGACAGGCAAGCAGATATATAGATGAATAAGAATAATCATTGTGAACCTTCAGGCCAGAATGGATGTTCAGAATTCTGTTATGGTTTTGATTTAGTAGTTTTAGAAATGATGGAGGTTTGATGGCTGTTTTCAACAAGTTTGCTGACTTTGCTTCATAACCTATAGCTGCTCAAATATACACTTAACAAAACTCAGGATCAGTGTGTTGAAAACTACAAAGCACAGGTGAAAAAAATCAGAGAAGACCTAATAAATAAGGAGGCATATTATTTTTATGGAAACCTCAGCATAATAAAAACTTTAATTATGTCCAAATTGTTCTGTATATATAATATAAAGGAAAAACTTCTGCAAGATATTTACAGATGTCAGGAAGCTTATTCTGATTGTTGGACAGAAAGCAAGATCCTAGAATAGCTTAAACAACATTTAAAAAGGAAAATGAATTATTTTACCTGATAATAACAATAATAAAGGAGAGAATTATTTTATCTGATAATAGGGCTTAATAATGTAAACAAGACAATATGGTATTGCAGGGTAGACACATAGACTAATGGAGCATAGGTTCAGGCCATAGGGTTCACCTGATTTTTATTTCATTTTATTTTTTTAGTTGTAGGTGGATAAAATACCTTTATTTCATTTACTTTTATATGGTGCTAGGAATTGAACCCAGTGCATCACACATACTAGGTAAGAACTCTAATACTGAGCCACAACCCCAACCCCTCACCTGATTTTTAATGAAACAAATTTTCACTGAATAATGCTGGACAGTTGGACATCCACTGATAAAAAGTAAATCTCAATTTAATCATGTACCTTATTAAAAGTTAACTCAAAATGGATCTCTAACTTAAAAAAAAAACTACAAGATTTAATAAACAAATAGGAGAAACTTGGGGGGATATATAGTCCTAGCAAAAAGTTCTTGGACTTGGGATCAAAAGTACGATTCATAAAAGAATAATTGATAAATTAGATTTCATCCAAATTGTACAATTGTGGTCCAGGAAAGATACTTTTAAGAAAATATAGAAAAAACACAGACTAGGAGAAAATATTTGCAAACCACATATACAACTAAAGACTAACATCTACAGTATATAAAAAACACCTAAATCAATCATAAAAACAAACAATGCAAATAGAAAATGGGCAAAAGAAATGCACTCATGCTTTATTGACACAGATGACAAACAGAAGAAAGGACATTCAATGTCATTGTCTATCAAAGAAATGTTAATCAAAACCACAAAGAGCTATCACTGCATAAGCTGGAGAATGGTAACAAGTGACAGCATCAGATGCTACAAGGATGCAGGAATGGGGTCACTCACACTCTGCTGAGGAGATCCTCAAATGGTACGACCATACTGGAGAGCTGTTTGGCAGGCTCTTGCAAAACTAAACATGCAACTATCATAAGATCCAGCAATTATACTCCTGGGCATCGATCCCAAAGAAATAAAAGTGAATGTTCATACAAAACACAATACATGAATATTCATTGCTGCTTCACTGGTAATAATCCCAATAAGAAGCAACCCCAATTTCTTTCTGTAGGTGAATGATTAAACAATTCATGGAACACCCATACCATAGAAGACCACTCAGCAGGGAAGAATGAACTACAGACATCCAGAGGAAAACAGAAAAGCCAATCACAGAGCACTGCATACTGTATGATTCTGTTCAGGTGGCTTTTGAAAGATTAAAATTTAGGAATGGAGAACAGTTTAGTGGTTGGAAAGAGGATTATGGGGCAAGGAAATGAATGTGGTTGTGAAAGAGCAAAAGGAGCAATCCTTGATGGGATACTCTGAATTTTGACTGTGGTGGTAGATGCATAAACCTGCACATCTAATAAAAGTCTACACAACTATACACACCATCTCCACCATCATGATCATCACCTCCACCACCTCCACCACCTCCATCACCACCTCCACCTCCATTACCATCACTTCAACCACCCACCATCACCTCCACCACTATCACTTATATGTCCATCACCATTACCTCTACCACCAGTAGAACTTTGGAAATCTGAGTAAGATGGATGATCTGGATGTAATCCAAATTAGTGGCTAGCAATAGCTATAGTTTTGAAAGATGTTACTATGGAGAGAAACTAGATAGAGGACACAGAAGGTCCCTATTATTTCTGCATAAGGATTTGTAATCAGCTCAAAATAAAGATTATAGTTAACAAATATCTGATTTCTATGCACTGACTTTTCCAAGCTAACTTTTTAAATATATTGTAATGGGTTACATCTGAGGGGAAATCACACACAGAAGACAAGATTAGTAATTCGGGGTAAATCAAGTAGAAATAATACAAAATATACTGGAGTTCCTTATTCTGGCTACTTAAATAAAAACTAGTTTAAATGAACCAAAGGATATCATTTGGGTAGTTTGGAAAGATTTTAATTTAGGAAAAATCTTCAAATCATTTTAATTGTTTGTGAAGATTACAGTTATGAGTTGCTCAACTTCCCTTTCTAATTTCCTGTCATGAAGGTTTAGTCTGTCCCACTCCTTCCATAATCATACATAAACTATTCATTTATAGATGGTGTTCTTTACATTCACATTCTGGCTCAAAGTGAAGAATTTATGTGCCAAGATCCTGAATTAAATTGTGAATAACCAATTAATAGTTCTGAAGTTTCTACCACAAATTCCATACTTAGGACTTATTATATAGTTCTCATTTTTCTGAAAAACAAGAACATCACACACGTGTAATACATCTTTAAGAAGAAATGTAGAATAGGGTGAAACTAGTTAATCTCATTGTTGTACAATCTCTGCATGTCCCTAGCAATGGTTGATTATTAAGTGTTAGAGTTTAGCCAAGTCACAAGGAAATGAATTAGGGAAACACATAAAATAAATATACCAGACTTCTACCTGGGCAAAGCCCCACCACCCCTCAGCTCTGTCTCAGCTCCTGAGCAGACACCGTGGTTGCTCTCCAGCGCTCTCGTAGCCATTCACTACCAACAGCTCAGGGTGCTTTGAAAAATGCACCCATTGGTGTCACTCCCTCTGGAACGCACTCTTGGCTTATTTTGTGCTGGCTACAGGCCCACAGGGCCCACAGTACTCCACGTCCAGGACCCCCTCTGGGACCACTCGGCCACACTCCACTCTCCAGCCAGGGTTCTGCCGTCTGAGCCTGGACAGCCTCCCCCAGGTTCCCAGGAGCCTCCTTCTAACTCAGCCTCATCTGACATCTGAGGGTTTCTGAGAGTCGTCCTTGACCTTTCAAAAGCCAGCCCTCTGGCCACTCTCCACATTGCTGTTCTGTGTGGGGGAGGAGAAGACATTGCCCCACAAGCCATTGCCTCCATTTCTTCTGTTTCCATCATTTGTCTCCCATCTCTCTACCTGCCATGGAAGTGCACTCCACATCAGGCCACCGGTCATTTTTACAAATATGTATGTGTCAAGTCCCCAGAAAACCACCGGCCACACTGTATGGCAATGCATAATGAATGCATGGCACCCATACATTCAATTAAACATGTATGGCACCCAGGGGATTTCCCCCACATCCTGAGGGTGGAAATGAAGAACAGATCACGAGCAGTAAATACCGAAGCTGCACCTGAGGAGGAGATGCCTTGTCCACTTCTGATTCCCAGCTGCTGGAGAACCAGGGCTTGAGGTGCCAATCACAGCAGGGCTCTGTCCACTGCGTGGCCCTCACCCTCATGGCTCCCTGCTTCAACCCCTAGACTTCCTGAGTCTTCTCACCCAGCACACGGAGGGGATTAAGAGTGGTCAGCAGTCTCTTCCTCATGCAAAGCTGCCCACAACTGTCTCCTGTTTGTGCTTGTTCTCTGCTAACAGGTGCGGCTGTCTCCACAGGCAGTCTGCCAGGGTTTGCCACAGATGCCATCGTCTCACTGTGTCTATCAGCAACCCCCCACTGCTTTCATGTCCTGTCTTCATTTGACCAAATGTTTCAACCTCATCATGAATGAAGAGGACCCCTCCCTCAGCCCTGTCTTCTGAGTCCCCACCCTGGTCTTTGCTTTGCTGCTCACTTTCTGATGGTCATCTCTGCACACTGTCCCTATTGTCATCTCCACCCTCAAAATGGACACTCTGCCTTCTGCCCTCCCTGATCCACTGAAAGAGCTTGAGTGACATCAGCTCTTTGTGTCAGGTCCAGTGGCTTCCCTTGCAGATTCTGATCTTTTTTGAATTCCCTGAGACTTTGGAATGACGTCAGTGTCTTTTCTCCATGCGTGTATTTAATGACTCCAACACCGTTTTGTAAAAAAAACATTATTTCCCTGTGGCTTTGACACCTTTATGAGAAATCAATTGATCATATAAGTCAAAGTCTACTTCTGGGCTTTTTATTCACTGAATTGATCTTTCCATCCTTATGCCAACACCACATTTTCTTGATTACAATGGATTTTTTAATAACTTTTGAAGCCAGCAATTGTACGTCTTTCAAATTGGGTCTTTCTCAAGATTATGTCAGTTAGGTCATTCCTGGTCCTTTTCACTTCCATAAACCTTTATAGTCAAATTGACAATTTCCAAAGTAAACGTTCTGATGACTATGACTGAGATTATTTTGAACTTATAGCCTATGTGGTTAGAACCAACATCTTTGTAATATTGAAATTTCGGATTTATTAGCATGGCATACCTCTTATGTGTGTCTTTGTTCTTCCAAAATTAGGGAAAATAGCATTTTTCATTCTTATCTAACTCTGGGTCTCCTTACTATCCCGTTTGGCATTCTGCTTCTTCAACCATGGCTTAAGTAGTTGAACATCTGCATTCAGATATACTAGAAAGAACTGTTTCCTACCCAGATTTGGAATCTTCTCATTCCATACCTTCCTCAAAACATGTATGTGGTCAACTGCTTTCAAACACAGTCAGCCTTCCATATCCATGGGTCCACATCCATGGATTCCACTGAAAATATTCGGAAAAAAACGTGTGTAGCTGTCCTGTACAGACACATGCACAGACTTACTTCCATATCTTACTCCCTACACAACACCACAGCATTTTCTTAGCATTTCTGTTAGGCAATAGCTAGCAATGAGCAGTGAAATACATGGTAAGGTCATAAAATGTTCTCCAAATTGCTCCAAGGTCCTTCTTTATGATAAGGTCATAAAGTGTTCTTTAAATTACTTGAAACTACTTTCAAATTCTTTAAACTACTTCCAAAGTGGAAAAGAAAGCAAAAGGTGGTAGTTGCTTTGTAGCAAATAAACAGAAGCAAAAGAAGCTAATTGGGAAAACCCATCAAGAGAAAAGGATTAATGTGACTAATTCTTGACAGATTCCACTGAGGTTGACGTGAAGCTAGGGATTATGACTGTAAGTGACTCCATCTGTCTGGGAAGGAAGATTCCTTTAGTAGCACAGGCTCACTAAGGTAACTTCTGACCAGCTGCTGACCCCAGTGCCCACATTAACATGGGGTTGACTTGTAGATGAAGCCCCCCTAAATAGGACGTCCACCATGACGGTTCTGGAGAGGACCAACTAAGGTCAAAAACTCCTCTACCGAATGTGAAGGAGTAGAACAACTGATTGGCAAAGGGTATAGAAGTGGTCCCCAGTTCTCCTGGTAAACAGCAAACAGTAATAAAATTTGGGGACAGTATTGTCTCCTTTGTTGTTCTTTGCACTGAGATGACCCACTTTTTCTTGAAACTGCTCTCTGCTTGAGCCTCACTTTTCTTTTAATTTACTTTCACCTCACTTTCTCCTGCATGACTTTTGGCGACTGACTTTAAAGTTTCTTTTGTCAGAACACAGGAACCAAAGCTTGGAGTTTCAGCTCCCTGCTTTCCTGGGACACTTCATCTTGTTGGGTATTAAAAGTGATCTAGAGATGATTTAAAGCACGTGGAAGGCTGTGCACAGGTTACATGCAAATGTGATGCTATTTCATGGAAGAGACCTGAGCATCTGTGCATTTGGTACCCTGGGATGGGGGGATACTGAAACCATCTCCTGTGGACACAAAGGGACAACCATATGTGGAGCCCAGTGCTGTCCTCTGCTTGGACACAGGATGGGGGTGCCATGTCAACATCCAGAGGCAGGCTGAGCTCTTGCCTCATTGTCATTTGGAATGAAATTGTTAGCAGGACAGTAGGTCCCACACGCCCATACACACTGCATGATGCTGAGAACAAACACAGCAGAAAGGCGTGTGTGAGTTCAGCACAAGGTACCGGTGCTTCAGAGCTGCGGCTGCCAGCCCCAAGCCAGCCTCCTGCTGCTCGGCAGGTCCAGGGGACCCCTTAGACCACAGCACAGCACAGCGTGGTGGAAACCCTGCCTCCCCAATACTGGACTACAGTGCGATTTTCTACAGTCACCAACAAGTTTTAAAAAGAAAATGTAGTTTTCCTATTTTCCTTTGGGGAAACTATTTTGGCACTGAAAATGTAGTGCTGTAAGAAAGTGGCAGGATGATGATTTCTCCTGCGTTCTTCCACTTTGAGCAACACACGAGGCCTCGGTGTCCCACACCAACAGAAGTGGGTATGGGGGGCGCAGACGCTATTGCTGTGCTTGACAGCATGGAACAGAGCGCAAGCCCCAGCGAGCTGGGAGACTGAAACTTAATTAAAGTAAAAGCCCCTGGGGTGGTGGCTGGCAGTAAATTTAAAGTTTCCTTTTGTTTTATAAAAGTGAAGCATTGATTCCTTTGAAAAGAATGTACGGAAAGTACAATGATAAGATTAAAAGAGCACATGATCTCATTATCCAGGTGCAATCACTACTAGCAGTTTGGTCTCTTTCCAAGCAATGATTTCTGATAATGTTTAACAGAAGTTGAACTTTTTTTCTGTTCTTTTTATCATTTAGCATTATTGCAACACCCCTTTGGATATTCCAAGCATTAACAACTATTATTTGGATTTTCACATATCATTTTATTCTGTGTCCTGATGCTAAACCTCAGTGGGTTATTTAGAGGCTTACTTTACACCAACTGTGTTACATCCCCTTTCTCAGAGATTGAGTTATTTCCTCAACCATCGTACGTATTATGTTTTCAGGAATTGAAATCATTGGTTCAAGGAAAATGCCCTTTAGAGATTTTTGCTACATAATTCCCCAGTAATTTTCCAAAATAATACCAATTGCCACCACCAAACACGTCCATCTCACTACAGCTCTGCCAATCTGAGCCCTATGAGTATCAATCTGTGTTAAATGCTAGCACATTTTACTTCATTGTTATTTTTATCCGTATTTCTCTATTAAATAGCCTGGAAAAGATCTTCACCTCTTTTTGAAATTGTAATTTTAGTTTTCTGTTGTCTTTTTATATTTTTTAGAAATAAAAAAGCCTTATATTCCAAATGGGTCTTGAACAATTTTTTTAATGGTGACGTTTAAATATTTAGCATGTCAATCTTATATTTTGTCAGATATTTTCACCAGGTCCAGGTGATATTTCAAGACATGTATCTAGCGTGTGCTGGGCAAATCAGAGCACCAACATGTTTGGATATGCTTAGGCTGTTGTTGAGAAATTAGCATTTTAGATTTCTGTGAAGGCAAAATAACAGATTTTACATGACTCAGATGTTAGAAAATAAACTTGATGCAAACCCGTGGTGTGCCCTGTGAACATACTCAGCACACCTCAGTGTCCCGGAGTTGTACAGTCTGGGATTTGGGGTTTCACAGGAACATCTCTTATTGTAATCCTGAGTTGTGACAGAGGTCAAGCAGAGCTTCTAGAGAACATCCATGTGGTTCTGCTGCCTGTCATCCTCCGTGTCTCCCAGCAGGTGCTGGGACCGTGGACTCGGGCCCAGGAAGGCTACACAGTGCTTTCAGAGACTTCAAATGACACCGCTGTGGCAGGACCACTGTGATCATAGGCTTCTATTTTGAAATGTAAAATTTGATCATAGCATTTAAAAACTGTACACACCTCTGAGGTCCAGCGTGAGATTTCAAGACATTTATCTAGCGTGTGCTGGGCAAATCAGGGCACCAACATTCCTGTCTCCTGATGGCTCATGTTTGGAGCCTGGAGCCCCTTCCTGCTGGTTGTCCAGTGTGAGCTATGTGCACACACATACACAAGTGCCCAGAACACCAGGACTGACTGCTCAACGGTCTTCCCTCCTCCCTCTCTCCTCCCCCTTCACGCGTCACCTTTCTACATTTAAGTGAACTTTTTAAGCCTCCACACAGGAGTGACAACATGGGGCATTTGTCCTTCTGTGTGCTACCTATGTCACTGAACACAATGTCCTCCAGTTCCTCCACTTTGCTGAAAATGACCAGACATCACTTAAAAAATGTTTAAGGGATGGAAGTGTTAACTACACTCATTTGGTCATTTCACAATGTATACTCCAGGGTACCCCAGAAGCTTGCACAATTATAATAACGACTAATAAATAAACAAGTAAAATTTGTAAGAAATGTGTATGTATTCTTAAAAAAGAATTTTTAGAAAAACACCCAAAACCCCTTTATTTAACTGAGTTGGTTCTATTCCAAAAGAATTAAGGTGTTTTTTTAAAGATATTGATATAAGCTATAGATCCCACTCAGGGTCACTCACATGTGTCATATTTTGTATATAATTTGATAGGTGTTCCAGAGACCTACCTGAGATTCTGTTTACTCCACCACCACCTTTTCTCTATTTCATATCATCACAGAATTAAGTTGTAATATAAAATATGACAGAAACATTTCCATAGAATATGAGTCACCAAAAATATGCATTTGTAAGTTTGGTCCTCAAACTTTACTATTGTTTAAAAAAAAAAAAAGAAAGAAAGAAATGCCCAGAGACATGTACATACACACGTGTGCATGTGTGTATGTGTGTGTGCTGATACACAGGCCTATGAGGTCACATAAAAAAGCCCAGCAATGACAAAGGGTGACAGACAAGCTGATGTGGGGCTGGAGTCTGGTGAGGAAGGGGACAGCCCAACCCCCTGGCCCCAGAAGGATCAGCCCCCCCGGGCCTGGTTACTGGAGCCACAGCGTGAGGCGTGGTCTTAGGGAAGGAAAGGAGGGCTGTGTGGAAGCCAGTGCCGTCAGGGCAATGACCCTGAGGGCAGGAGTGTTTTAGACAAGCAGGAACTGAGGCACAGGGTTGTCCAGAAAACTCACACCACTGACCACTTGCCAGGGGACGGGCAGGTGTGCACCCAGCATTGCACCGATGTTCTTGAAAGCTCTGTCACCTCTAGGAAAGCACGTCCTATAACCATTTGGCTGTAGAACATACCGGAATTGAGAATCTGATTTCAATGGTAATTTTGGAAACCAGGTTTCAGTAGAGAAGTGCTTCAGGATATTCTGCCTTGCTAATTTTTTTTATTGCATATTTATTGATTAGCATATAGTTTCAGTCACCATAACAAAGACACCAAAGTAACAATTCATTTTCCTCAAGTAAAGGCCTGGGTAGGAAAGTTCTTGCCGAGCAAAGGTAACAGTAAGTCTTGGACAGGTATGGAGGCTATGCAATCATCAGGAATCCAAAATTTCAATGACAGGGCTTCTGCCTGAGGGCCCACACACACTCTCTTTCACCTGCACTCCAACGGGGGATGGAGTAAACAGAGCTCCTCTCTTCAAGAGCTGACCTGGAGGAGGCAGCTCTGTCACCTCTACAGCACATCCTATAACCATTTGGCTTTAGAGCTGCATCTTCTCACAACCCACTAGCCAGCAGTCAGCTCTCGTGGCCATACCAACATGCATGGGAATCCAGGAGATACAGCCTTTTATTCTGGACAGACTGGTTGCCTATAGAAACTATGAAGAAAGGAAGGACAGATGGATGCAAATATCGGTGTCATGGGTTGAGCTTAGTCCCCCAGAACTCGTGTGGGCTGTGGCCAGGCCCACAAGACACCCTCCACCACTGCAGACCTGCTCCCCGTGTGCTTCTGCCTGGATAAGTGCAAGATTCGGCCGTGTTCATCTAGCACTCCTGCTTGACATAAAACTATCATTGGGATCCTGAAACTAGCGGCTCCAGGTAGCCTCAAAATCCCACCCAAGATCAAAGCCCACTAACCACAGTTCTGAAATGCTGGTTCTATTATTTCAGCTGAGTAACAGGTGTACCATTTAGACACCAAAAATCTGCTTTGGTAATGTTTTGAATAAAAATGACAGGTTTCAATCTGCTTAATAGGCATCCCTCCCAGGCCTCCTGAAGGTGAAATCTTGAACATTTGCACACCTGAAAAGGGGTTTGTGGGACATTCGGTTTGTGGTTCTCTAATGCCTAACTTGGAATCTAAAAATCCTCCCTTGAAAATTGCTGGCCCAGGCAGGGTTGGGACGTGAAACAGCCTCATTCTTCTAGGCTGCTCTCCCATCAGCCAGGCAGACGCTCCATCCATGAGGACCCTGTCCATCTTGCTCTCCAGGTCTCCTGCCTCTCACTGGGGTGCAACATGCTCTGCTGTCCCCCAATGCCAGAGGCCTGTGGGCACTTAATCTTCTGCTCAGGAAGCCCCACAGGCATCCCAGATGGTCCTTCAGCCACCATGATGTCCACTTCTGCTAAGTCTCACTCTCCTGGATGTGGCCTTTGGAGGCCGGGTGACGGGACATGTGAGTACATGCTTAGACCAACACGGGTCCTGCCCTCTCAGCTCTTCACCCAGCAACAGCTTCCAAATCCTTCCTTCAGCGCACAGCAGCGGCTTCTCAGCAGAGGACTGGTGTGGCCTGCAGGTGTGGCCTTTGCCTTAGGTGCGAGACATCCTGGAGACAGCCTGAGCCTCCCCACCTTCCTGGGTTCTTCCCGTGCCCAAGAACAACACTGTCGGGAAAGGGTCCTGGCGCTGCAGGCTGAAGCTCCAGACCTTCAGAGCCAGCTGCCCTTTCTGACCGGGCCTGCATGACCGAGGGCCATAGCAATTGGGGTTCCTGGTGACTTGGGAAGTGCAGTTTCTCCACCCCACTGTACAGCTACACGAAAGACTTGCTACATGGCCACCAGTGTAAAGCTGTCACTCTACCCACCTATCTGTAAATGAGAAAAAACAAACAGGAAAACCAGACAGTGAAGGCTGCCCGTGGAGACAGAAATCAGCTTTCTTACATGAGCCATGTAAAGAAATCGGCGCTGAAATTGGCGGTGACAAGAATGAGCTGGCACTTGTTTAAAGGGGAGAGGGCCTGAGCTTACCAGCTGACTAATAGGAACGAGTGTCCATCAGCCTTCTTGGTCTTTTTGGCTCCCTAAGACCTGTGGGCATCTCAGGCTCCTCTTGGCCCAGAGGAGCAGGAGCCAAGGAGCAAGAGTCTTCCACCGAGTCACACAAAGTTCATGAGCTGGCCTCTGGCCTGTCTGCTCTGGGTTCCCAGGTCTCTAGGCAGCAATGGAAGCCCACTGCCCAAGCCCAGCCAACCCCAGACAGGGTGAGGTACGGCTAGGTCCCAATATGGGGAGGGGACAAGATGAAGGGGAAAGGACAGGGTCCCCAGAGAGCCCTGCCCCTGGGGCTTTAGAAGCATAGCTTTTTATATTTTCAGGAGCTTCCTAAATCCTGCTCTAGTGGGAGGAAGAGATTAGAAAACAGCGATTGCACTGAGTGTGCACAGAGTTAACTAAATACCACACTTCAGAGAAGCACTGTCCAATTTTACCTCTATCCAGGCAGAAGCAGCATGGGAGCAAAGCTCCTGGGGTGGAGGTGCATGGCATGGGGCCCAGCAAGCTCTCTGATGTCAACAGCACCTGTGGAAGACAGAGAGAGCCAAAGAGGGAGCTGGGGACACGGCCAGGACAGAGCCCATTGAACGGGGCCCTGGGCATCAGCCCGTCTGTGTCAGAATGTTTCAAAGATGTTCCTCATAAAATAAAAAAAAAAGTTGAAGTAATGCACATGTGCATTTCTGTTTTTTAATGAGGCTAGGTTTTCTAGAAAGAAGTGTGGACAGCCAGGCCCAAGGTGCAGGGAGCTGAGAGCTGGAGACCAGTCCTGAGCCTGCCGCACAGCTCCCTCGGGGTTGCTACATGAGTAATGAACGAGCGAGGAGGTTTAAAGCCCTGGGAGAAGAGCAGCTCCCGGAGGGCGGCAAACCCAGAGCAGGAAACAGAAATCCTGCCCATCAGAGCAGCGGAGGGCCTGGGTCTGCCTCACTGCAGGGAATACACGTCCTAGGACAAATTAAGACTCCAGACCAGAACCTCACCTGAGGGAAGCCTCCAAATTTAGCTACACAGGAGGTGTGGGGAAATATAATTAGTGGGATTAATATAAAATTGTTCCTAGGACAGTGATATTGCTGAGCCATCTGGAAGAATTAAATGGAAAGCTAAAATTAAATGAAGAGATATTTCACTTATTGAAGCTTTATGGCATTGACAAATGAAAAACAATTACCACTTCAAAATTTAAAAAAAAACACACACACAGAATAAACCTCGATGAAAAACTTTCAGAAAGTACACTTAGGTGCACTGAAGCCTGGGAAACTTGAAGTTGTAAAGTAATAATGTCAAACATTTTAAAGTAAACAGGTTTCAAATCATTAAAGGATGAATGTAAGTTACATAAACGATTAGAAAAAGACAAGAAATGATTTAAAAAGAATTGTGCTAAAAAAACAGCTATAGAGAGAAAAAAAAGTAAAATTAAAAGTTAACACACAGTAACAACAACAGAATTCTAGGTAGATGAAAGGTGTGAGTTCAAGAGCTCTGGTTTCTGCTCAGAGGTAGAGAGAGCAGAGAGAAGTCTTGCTCACATTGTTAGAACAAGAACAATTGTCACACCAAGTTCCTGATTCAGTTGCATACATCAGAGTCAAGGTCAAAGAACAACCAAAAAAACCCGGGTCTGGGGAGAGACCAGAGTCCAAAGGCAGAGGGAGACCCAGAGCCTCTGATGTGGGTCAGATGCATCTGGACCCTGGTGAGCAGCATTCTGTGGACACTGCTGATGAACTGGAGTAGACAGTGCAGGCTGGAGCCTGTGCTGCCCGGGAGTCGCAGATACTGGGGAGGGGAGGGGGCACCTCCTGAAAGACCTTTTATTGCAAAGTCTTCAGCTGCTAGAGGGAGACAGCAGAGTCCCTGCAGACCTGCCCAGAGAGGGGCTTGAAAACCAACATGAACCTTCCCCATTTCCCAGCACAATTCAGTCTTAATTGTCTGGTAGGTAAAGTAAGCAGCAAAACTGTCTTGCAGCTGGGGAAGGAAACAGAAAAGGCCTCTAGACCTGGAAGAGGGGCAGGAAAATCCAGACCCCAAACTCCAAGTGGAGAAGGGGCAAGGGCACTTGTGGAAACCCAGGCACCCTGAGTTACAAGATGCCACTGAGGGTTATTCAGAATAGATACATTCAACCCAAACTAGGTTGAAGCATCAATGAAAGAGGAAGATTGCCTCTAATGATCAGAGTCAAGGGGAGACTTAAAGTTGAAGGTGGGGCAGGCACAGAGAAGAAAATTCTAGAACACTGAGCTTCATACTAATGGTATTGATGGGAGAGTTTGAAGTCTGTGGTGTTCTGAAGGTAAACATAGAAACAAGAAACCTCAAGTCCAGCTCAACTCCTGACAAGGTCAAGGATCAACAAACCATGGTACAAGCCAAATCTAGCTCACCGTCTACTTGGATTTTATTAAGCAAGGCCACACTGTTTTTTATATATCACCTAAGTCTGCTTTCAGGAAACAGTGGTGGAGCTTAGAGACCTCCTAGCCTGCAAGATCTGGAAAATTACTGTGAGGTCTTTTGCAAAACATTTTCCTGATCCTTTGACCTCATTAATACAACCTTCTAGATGAAAAGCTGAGCAAAAGGAAAAGTGTGTTTACACTACTGACTCAGTGCCTATAGCACTATGGCTGTCTTTCAACAAAAAAATGGGAAAGCAAAATTTAAAAAAAGAGAAAATCAATAAATGCCCAAGAGACCAAATAACAAACAAAATGAGACTCACCTATGAAACAGATATCATGACTTATTTGACTGGGAATTTTAAATAACTATTATTAATATGTCAAAGCTCCAACAAAAAAGGTAAATAACATGAAACATTAGATGAATAATTGGAGAGATATAAAAACTGTAAGAAAAATATTAAATAGAAATTCTACAAATGAAAGATACAGTTCATTGCCAGAAGACCTACTCCATAAGAAGTGTTAAAGTAAGCTCTACAAGGGAAGAAATATCACACTGAAAAGCAACTTAAAACTTCAAAATGAATAGAAAATAAGCATGTGAATAAAAGAAGAAATATAAAATTCATTTTCCTTTCTTTATTTATAATTGCTCTGAATGGTAAATGTGAAAAGCAAAGCACTGAGTGTGTGTTTGTTATATGAGTACACTATAGGGCAAGAGATTTGCAAAATAGAGTAGTAAGAATTTTACACTAGGCATGAAGAAACACATTACTAAATTGAATTTAGACTGTCATTATGTAAGTATCCACATGTTAAACTCAAAGGTAACTATCCAAAAAATTAGAAAGAGGTATAAATAACTGAAAAGTAGAAATAAAATAGAATCACAAAATGCTATAATAATCTAAGAGAAGATAGGAAAAGATGAAAAAAACAAAGAAAATTTAACATAAAGCAGCTAATAATATGGTATGTGTTAATCCAAAAATAAACATATCAGTAATTACATTAATTGGTCTAAACTAACCAAGTAGAATTACAGTTATATAAAAATCAAAATCAGATGCACTTAAATTATATATATATATATATATCTGTCTCTTATACACATCTGTGAAGATATATAATTTCCACGCATGTTTCCATAATTCGTGTAGATATGATTGGCATGTGTGATTATATATACATCATGGTACATATAGTGTACAATTTGATGTTCATTTTTTGCTAACATTGTANATATATATATATATATATATATATATATATATATATAATACATTATATATATATATATCTTATTTTTATCATATAAGTTCATTTTATACATAAAAGTAAAAAAGAAAAACATATACCAAGCAAGCACTGATCAAAAGAATGCTGGAGTAGCTAACACTGATTTCATATCAAGTAAACTACAGAACAAGGAATATTATCAGTAATATGTCATGATTGAAAAGGAATTTATTCTCAAGACAATTCACTGAAATTAATGTTTGTGGAAAAGAACTTCAGGACAGACGAAGCAAATACTGATGAACAGGCAGGAAAAATAAACATATCTGAAATTCAAATTGGAATCACTATTCCTTTCTCTTAAATTAATAGAACCAGTTAATGATACAAAAGACCTAAGTAAATACCTTGAGCTAGCTCATTTCATCTGGCAACAACAAAATACACACTTTCTTTAAGTAACATAGAACATTCATCAAGATAAAACATACTCTGGGCCATAAACAGACTTTAAGAAATTAAAAATTAAATAAAAATATACAAAAGATTTTATCAAGTCTTGAATTAAAACTAGAAATTAATAACAGAAAAATTAATAACAGAAATTAATAACAGATTTGTTAAATCTGCATCTATTTGGAAACTAAACAGCATTTTTTTGTTAATAACTCATGAGTCAAAGAGGAAGTATATAGTGAAATGAAAATGTATTTAGAACTGAATGAAGACTATGAAAATGCCATGAATCAAAATTTGTGCAATGCAACTAAAGCAGCACTTATAGGCTCATTCGTAGTAAAAACTGTTCATATTAGAAAAGAAGAATCATCTCAATTTTTAATCTAAGATTCCAACTTTAGAAACTAGGAGAAGAAGAGAAAACTAAGCACTCTCTTCCAGGTGGTCATGTGGTTTTCAGAGAGCTGCAGGCTAACCATCTGAAACAGCAATGCCCAAGTTGAGGAAATGCTCCCAGATCAAAACTAACCAATGCTCTTCCAGGGCAGCAGAGCCACGGAAAGGCTGGGACCTGCAGAAGACTCACAGAGACTGGAGATTGACAAAGGAACGTAACGTGGGATCCTGGAGAAGGAAAGAGACATTATCCTCATCTGGAGAGAATTACTATGGTTGGAGAAATCCAAATGACCTCTCTAAGGCCATCCCTATTGATAAATATAACTCTGAGTTTATTCTCTTCCTTTTCTATATAATGTTCTATTATATGCAAATTTCATACTTGTTGGGTGTCTCAAATAAAATAATTTCAACTATAGTGTATTTTAATGATGACACAAGGCATGGAGAATTATTTTCACAAGACATAAAAAGCACTGTCATGGAAAACATTGATAAATTGCATGACATTACACTTGAAATCTGGACATTATGAACAATACCATACATAGGCAAAGGGACAATCCACAGAACAAGAGGAAGTGGCTTTGAAGCCTGTAACTTTAACAAAGATTGTTCATCCTGCACCATCTTTCTTGCATGTACCTAAGATAAAAAGCAAACAGTTCAAAAGACAAATGGCCAAACAATGGATGTGAATAATTAGCTACAAAAGAGGGTACTGAATGATTCAAAAATGTGGAAAGATACTTGTTAAAAATCAAGGAACTCCTATTTTAAATGGTATTTGTGTTTTGTACTCCTCAGATTTTTAAAAATAAAATTGACCTTTACCACCTTTAGATCCAGCAAGGCCAATGGAGAGCGACCTGTACTTGTGGATGAGTGTGACTTGGTACAGCCACCTTGGGGAAGTTCGTCTACACCAGTGTATTGGTCAGGATTCTCCAGAGAAACAACAGTGGGAAGTGTGTTTGGAAAAAGGGATTTGTTATAAGTAATTGGTCCCTGAAGTTATGGAGGACAGCAAGTCCACATCTGAAGGGTGGCCTGGAGCCCAGGAGGGGAGACAGGCAATGTGGGAACAGTGGGCTCAGGAGTTTCTCGTGCTCAGAGGACCTGGGTTCTGTTCCATTCAGGCCTCTCACTGATTGAATGAGCCTCAACCACATTAGGTAGGGCAATCTGCTTCACTAATGGTTCCATTTTAAGTATAAATCTCATCCAAAACCACAAATCCATAGTGCCCAGTGAAGTTGATGTCTACTGTCTTAGTCTATTTTCTGTTGCTAGTTACACAATATCACAGATAGGGAAAGTTATCAAGAAAAGAGGTGTGTCTTAGCTCATGGTTCTGATCCAAGGTCAAGCGGCCAAAATCTACTACTGACCTTCTTGCTGGCAGAGACCTGAGTTCACCCAGAGCATCCCATGTTGAAAGACCTGGGCTCCTGGCTCTTATAGCAGACCTACTCTCAAGATAAATCATTATCCCATTAATCACATGAATTGATTAATCTCTATTAGAGTCCCTCTTGGTCCCACCTCTTAATACCTCATAATGTAAATCTCAATATGAGTTTAAGAAGGAACGAGGCATAATCGTATGATAGCACCACTGCAGAGAAACCTTATTGGGCCAGGCGAAACACAGCACAGGTATATATGAACTTGTATATCAAAATACAATGTTAGCAAAAAATGAACATCAAATTGTACACTATATGTACCATGATGTATATATAATCACACATGCCAATCATATCTACACGAATTATGGAAACATGCGTGGAAATTATATATCTTCACCTTGAAGAGCAACCCTGAGAAGAAGGGGGTTAAATTTTAATAGAACTATTAACATTTTACTTCTTTGAAGAACACTCAAAAGATCTGACACTAATTTCCCAAATTTTAAGACTTATTAAATGTGAATGCTTGGGTTTACAAGTGACTTCAAGTATTTCACAATTCAAAAAGAAAAATCAAACATCACTTGCAGCAATTTGGTGGGAAAATTGGAAAGAAGTAATGGCAGACATGGCCTGGCCATTAGGAAATCACTTGGTGGCCAGGGGGAGGGGTCCCTGCAAGGCTTTTATTTTGAAATATGGTCTTAGTTTTTGAGAGTGCTCCAACTTTCACTGTCAAAACTAATGGGTTTTTTTTTTTCTGTTTCTTTTTTTTTTTTCCAGTCTCTATGTTGATAAAGGAACACAAGTCTATGTATGAGAAGGAAATCTCTAGTCTCGGGAAAATAAAAAGAACTAAAATCAGAGTTAAAACAGAGTGTTCCCTATTAAATTACTTGACTTTTTGAAATCATTGTCAAACACAATTTTTATTGGTTCTTTTTAGTTATACCTAACATTAGGATTCATTCATTTTGACTTAATTTTAAAATCAGGGAATACAATTTGCTCTAATTCAGTCCCCAGGACCCCTCTTTCCCTCCCCTCCCCTCCCCCATCCCCTTCTCTCTACTGATCTTCCTGCTACATACTTACAGTTTATTTTGTGATTAGTGCCTTGTGGACCTACATGTTGGTGAGATTCACTGTGGCATATTCACTTATATAACTAGGAAAGTTAGGTTCACTCCACTGACTTTCCCTATCCCTTCTCTCCCCCCTCCCTTCATTCCCCTCTGTCTCCTCCACTGAACTTTCTTCTATGCCCCCCCCATTTTAGATTATTTTCTGATATCAGGAAAACATTTCACTCTGATGTGTATACAGCCACTCCCACAGAAAGTCTGTCTTAAGGGGCTTTGTTTTTCTGTCCAAGTCCTGACCTTCCTGTGGCTCTGGACCTGGGTATAGCTACAGGGTCTGTTGCACAGAAGGGACACTGGAAAGGGACCTGGGAAACTGGCGCCAGCAACAGTGACACTAATGGTGTCCTCATAGGACGCTGCCCTGACTCAACACAACACCTACATGTGAGACAACAGAATGATGGCCCAGGGCCTCCTGCGTCCTTTTCCTGAGATGACATGTGGACAGGAAAATTGCTTGTCAATATTTCACTGTGAACGTACCCCTTCTTCAATTTTTGCACTTCCACCCAAATATCATAAACTGATTTTTGTACCAGATTCCTACAGTCAGCCTTAAGACTGCAGAACCACAGCTCAGCTGGAACTCCCAGCAGAGTGCTTTCTATATGGAAGTTCTAGAACTTCCTGGGGAAAATGGCACCCCATCTCAGCGGTGTGTTAATAGAGGAGCTGGGGATGTGTCGTAGAAGTAAAGCTCCTTCCAGGTGACTTTTGTTCCCATGCTTTTTGAACTTCTCTGGGTCACATCAGTGGCCCCGTCATGGTCACTGCCTGCTGTCAGGAGGACCTCACTGACCTTGCCTCCTAGCACAGTCTGCTTTCATGTGGTGTCTGCTCCTGTCCAAGGGAAGGAGCAGAGTGAGGCCCTCCAAGGCACTTAGGGTCTCAGCACAGATGATGTCAGCAAGGCTGTTGTTCATTGGCAGCTGCTCCGTTTCTCACTTCTCCACCAGTGCCATCCTGACTAGGGCACGTTCCTCACTAGATCCCAGTGATGCCCTCTGACTCAGCCATCTACTCATCCAACCTGGTGCTCCCCGCGGGTCAGAGACTCCACCAGGTGCTGGGCTGTGGTCACAGGGGCTCTTGGTTGAGGTCACAAGCCAGAAAGAGTTCTGGAGCCAGGAGAGAAGGACCACAGAGCACCAAGGAAGGATTCTGCCTGGTCAGTAGAGGAAGGGGGAGGCTGCCCAGGAGGCTGCAGTCTGGTCCAGAGTCTACACAAAAGAGGAAGAAGGGGAGGAAACCGTCTCAGACTGAGGAAGGGCCACAGCACAGAGGTGGCAAAGAGACCTAGTGCTCAGGGTCCTTTGTGACTCCACCATTGGATGAGAGGCTGAGAAGAGGCCAGTCTGAGTGTCCACAAGCAGCGTGACCCCTGGGGGACACAGGGGTCAGCAGGCCTGAGAGTGATGGATTCCAAGGTGAGGAGGGAGGGCTGCGTGAGATTTGTATTTTTTAAAAATATGCCACCAATTCTGGGCCTGTCATTCTGGCTGTCACAACGCCCGTCCCCTTTCCTGAGACCCAGCGTGCCACATGCCTGAGGCTCAGCAGTGAGCACACTCGCTGATGCACAGGTGACTCTGGATTCTCTGCTCTCCAGGAACCTTGCAAACCCAGGCTTTCATGTTCACGGATGTCGCCATCTTCTTTTTGGGACATTAAACCTGATTCGTTAACCACTGGCTGCTGGGAAAAAGTATAACGGCAGCCGCACCCCAGAAACAAACCCCAACATGGTGCCTGAGGAGCTTCTCTTCCTGCTCTCCCCCCACCATGCGAAAAGTTCCCACAGGCGTGAACTCTCCCGCTGGCGCCAATATTGAATACCAATATCGCTGGCGGGGAACCTTAGCCCCAATAAGAACTAATTCCTGGGCTCCGGAACTGATATCTGGAAGAACTTGCCAATAAACGGGTGGCCCGCCATTTATCTAAGCCCTGCCATCTCTCCTTAGACCTATATAAGCCCACAGCCTTTTGCAATAAAGTGGAACTTTCTCCGGTGAATTGTCTCGCGAAGCTGTTTCTTTCACTGGCCTATGCTTGCATTCTCTAGAAGAGACTTTATTTGAAGATAGACTATTTAAGTACCCAGATGCAGAGGGATTCCTTTCTTTTATAGGTGTTTTAGACAAAGTCTTTCTTTCTGAACAAAATGATCAGTAACAAAATGATTACTAACACTAAGTTAGTGGATAGTTTTTTCTTTTTCTTTTTGGTACCAGGGATTGAACCCAAAGGACTTTTAACCACTGAGCCACATCCCCAGCCCTTTTTTAGTTTGAGACAGGGTCTCACTAAGTTGCTTTGGGCCTTGCTAATTTTGGAGGCTGGCTTTGAACCTGTGATCCTGCCTCAACCTCCCTAGCTGCTGGAATTAGAGGTGTTCACCACCATCACATCCAACAGCCAGTAGATTTGACGGGTAAATTCAAGAGCCATTGAGTTGAAAACAGAGGATCACAATTGCCTGTATTGTTTAATCAGGAAAGTGGACTACAGCCTGTGACCAGGACTCATGGTCCTCGAGGCACAGGACACATGAAATGCTCAAGTAAGTCCTGCAGCACTGCCAGTGAGGTCCCCATGTCTGTTTCATCACCCATTTGCTGTCCTTGGCTGCTCCCCCTCCAGAGCCCGTTCCTGATTGAATTAAACCAGCACGCATATCCCATTCCTGTGCCACCAGAACAAGCAGAAGGAAGTTTCAGGCATTTTTAGATCAGTTAGAAGAGAAGGGAACATGAAGTTTGGCATTTGTCCTATAACACGGATTTATGAACTAGGAAGACTCCCTCTCCTCTTATATCCAGGCTACTAACTGTTACCATGGTGACTATAAACACAACCCAGTTTACAGTCCCAACACCAAAGGCTTGGGGTGAAAAGGTATAATCACCTTTTCCTGTGTCCTCAGGCTAAGACCAAGAAGAGCAGAGGGGAGCAGTGCAGATGTGGAAGTGGTGCCCTCTGCTGTGTCCCTGCCTCTGGGGCCACCTGTTAGGGTCTGTAAACAAGTCAAGATGGCGCCTGGCATTTTGTTTCAATGTACACAAGTTCCTCGTCACCCCCCGGTTATTTTGCTGCGGCCGGACTGCGGCAGCCACCCATTTGTGCATTCCAGATCATCTTTATGGTTGGCATCTGCATGTTTGCTCCCAGATTACTCCCTGGGACTTGCTTCTGAGGACCTTTCAGGAAGTTCCTCTGTACATCTCTGGCCTGGGAGATGGTACTTGACTTTAGGTGGAAAGACAATATAAGATAGTGCACTTCAAGGTGGGATACAGTCTGCTTCACCACCACCTCCCCTTTCCCTGGCATCTCACTCCAAACCTACACTGCATTGCTTGAATAAGCAGAGGGGACAACCGGCAGACCAGTAATCCCCTGATCTTTACCAGGTAAGTCCCTTGACAGATACCCTCCCCACCTCAGGAGGCCTTTGGCAGGGAAAGAGGATGAGCCCTTGGCCTCTCCACTGGCCCTGTGACTCCTGACACAATGGTCCCGTTTGCAGCTCACCATGACCTCACTTCCTCAAAGGGTCTGAAACAGCCGCTGTAGGTGGCAGGGATACTCCATATACTCCTAATAAGACTTCAGGAATCCTGCGGTTCCTTCCCACTGGGGCCACTCCTTTTAGGGTCTACCTTTCATAATGAAAAGAGATAGTGACCTCAGGTCTGATGTTTTGTTTTTGAGAGGTAATTTTGAAATAATTGAAAGTGTGTTTTTCTTCATGCAGGATATCTATGGTGAAGTCCCTTTTAACTAGAAAGAAGAGCAGGTTTTAGACACATGTACCTCAATAATAGGTTCATGAAAATCTTAACATGGACACCACTGTTGAGGGAAGAGTGAGAAGAAAGAGGAGATTACAAGGCCAAAATAAGTGGCAGAATGGCCTCCATGTGGGGTGATGCCAGAGGAGCTAGCTGGACGGCTGAGAATGAGAAAGCAGGAGGGCGGGAACTGCATGGAATTTGAAGAAGAGCAGGAGACAAAGAGAAGACCTGGAAGAAAAGGAGAAATGGCTTTTTCAATCAGAAAGACAATTATATTAGGGTCAATGATGACTGATGATAATGGTGATGGTGATGGATTCCAAGGTGAGGAGTGATGATGAGTGGTGACTGGTGATGGTGGTGATAATGATGGTGACAATGCTGGTGATTGGAATGGTGGTACTGGTGATGATGATGATAAGGGTGGTGATGGTGATGGTGATGGTGGTGGTGATGGTGATGGTTATGGTGGTGGTGATGGTGATGGTTATGGTGGTGGTGATGGTGATGGTGGTGGTAATGATGGAGATGATGGTTATGGTGATAGTGGGGATGATGGTAATCATTATAGTGATTATGGTGATGATGATGATGGTGATGTTGATAACAGTGGCAGCTGATATTTACAGAGCATATACTCTGAGCCAGTTTACAAACCTTATTCTTATTAACCCCCATTATTCTCACAATAATTCCTTGAGATAAGTTCTTGGGATTTTTTCCCCACATTATCCAAATAAGGAAAATTAAGACAAACTCCATATCTGAATTTTAGGAGCTATTTTATTAAGAAATTCCATCTTTTCTGATCTCAGTTTTCTTCGTTGGTCACTAATGAGCCTGGTCAGAGCATATCTAAGAAGAACTATTTCTAGACTTTGAATCCATGATCAAAATCAAAGGAAAAATTATTCTTTTTCTCCAAAGTACTAAAGAACACAGAACTGATAACTCAAGGCACCAAATGTAATGTATTTCTGAAGCTGAGAATACTTTAAATACTCAAATTAAAAGCAATTTTTGCTTCTAGAAAGGTGGCTACACTTATCTTGCCAATTTCCACAATCCTTAACTCTCCAGCTATCAAACAGATAATAGGAACAGCTGGTGTGTTTTATGTGCTCATCATCCAAGTGTGGGCAGCTTCAAGATCATATCTGGTCTACAGAGGAGCAGAATTTGAATGTAGGAGCTTTGGTGCCAAAATTTATAAACTTAATTTTATGCATGGTTACATAACATGAAATCCAAAGTCCATGTCACATCAGAAACCATGGAAATGACTGGGATGCCTTAAAAAGTTGTGCCTGATCCCAAGTGGTATTCTACATAACCTTTCCTTATCCAAGTTTACATAGGCTGTAAATCAGCAGAAAAATTACATCCAAACATCCAGAAGTGAAAGAGTTTTCTAACTTTTAAGTAACATAAAACATGTAGCAGAGTAGAGTAATAAAATCTCTGCCTATCTTCAATATCACTCTGCGATAATAGAAAATATTGATGTTGACACAAGTTTGGAGGTCATCTGCCCCTTATAGCAAGTTATCAGGCAATCTTTCAATTGTCTCTACCGAATACTAACCAAAGAGAAAAAAACCTCATTCTATTGTAGGTGGCTAAGTTTGTGGTAATATGTTCTGTTCTGTAGCAAAATAAAACTTACATATTGATGGAATGGAAAATCATTCCTCTGACTACTGAACCTAATTTTACCCTTAAGTCACCCACTGGGATTTGGATCATATTATGCCTAGATCATCCTGAAGGAAATGTAAGAAAAGTCAGTGCTGCCAGTCCTCAGCCGTCCAGGCCCTCTCCTTGGTTGCATGCCATGCCCAGAGGCTTCAGACAGACCCCAGGCCCTTGCATTCTTACTTCTGCTGCAGAGATTCACTCCCTGGGGACCCTCCAGCCTGTTACCCCCAGATAGAGGCTCAGTGCTGTTCACACTCTGGCTGCCAAGGGAGGGAGTTGGACTGAGTCTCCGGAAGTCGGTCAAGTTCTAGATCTTGGATCAAAGGTCTGCACCATTTTATGGCAGAAATGGTTTACAACTGTTTTCTAACACTTTCTAGAATAGAGAGAGAGACAACAAAGTTCTCTGGATGAGTGAATCAAGCAAGCTGTTCACAGGCTAAGCCTTCGGGACACATGGCTTACCGGCTGCTTCTATAATCCAACGTTTATTTCCTATAGGTCCTTTTCACATGGAGGCCTTCAACATGTGCGTGAAACCTTACTTGAGCTCCCTGTCTCTCTTGAGATTATAAATATTCTTTCTACCTTTTTGAACTCAGTAAATGGCATTTTAATGAATGGTTTATAAGCCGGTCTTGGTCATTAGATTGGGTGACTTAACAAACATGTATCATTTCTGGAAGATCTGGAATCTGGGAAGTTTAAGGTCAACGTTTCTACTGAGGGCCCACTTCCTGGATCACAGATGGATGCTTTATGGCTTTTTCACATGGCCTTTTCTCCTTGGAAGTGCATGAAGGGAGGGAGAGAGAAACATGTCCATCTCTCGTCCTCTTCTTAAAAGGACACTAATCCAACTACTGGCCCCCACTTTCAGGACCCCATCTGAAGCTAATTACCTCCCAAATAGCACACTAGATCCACCTCCAAAAGAGCACAAGGTGGGGTGGGACTTCCATCTACAAACTTTGGGGAACACAAACATTTATTTTCCAACATAATGACCGTGTCCTGGAGAAATTATTCCAGATCATCTTTATTTGATCCACAAATTATAGAAGGCCCAGACTGTAGTAGGAGGTCAAGAAATATTTTAATATCATAACAATTATCTCTTCATGGCACCAGATTGGTTTGTGTTATGGCTACTCAAAAATTATTATTGAAAACTTCAAATGGTTTCTAGAAATCTTTCATGTCTGAATATACCTGTTAAAAAATGAAACGTTGGAGTGGCAATTAGGAAACTAAGACACTGGTCAGCATGCCTAGGGAGAACGCTTATCTGAGAGCTACATTACGTTATGGGTGATTCCTTTCAGGTCTAACGAAAAGACTATTGTTTTCCAGATCTTCAGACTGATGCGAAGATGTTAATAAACAGGGAAAACCAAGAATGGGATGAATTTAGTCTTTCCTGTAAATTTTATGACAAATCCTCTGTATGGATATTATGTTTAATATGAAACCTTGCTGAGCAAATATAATTTAACGAGCAATTTATAATTTAAATGTAATAAAGCAATAGTTCCCTCTAATTGTTTTGGATATTATACTAATAAAAAATTTAGAAATTTAGCATAAAAAAAAAGAAAGAAAAAAAACCTGAGTCAATGGCAGGGATTTGAAAGATTCTCTAACAATCAAATCCACAGATTCAAAACTGACGTAGAGGAAGGCAAGGAGGGCAGCTATTAACAATGAGTTTTCTGTAGTTACATAGCCGGAATCTCATAGAAGTCACACTTCACTCCAAGTGGCCAGGTGACTATAAATCTAGGAGATCCAAATAAATAGCTTTCAGCTCCATTTCTTCTTAAGATTCTATAAGTCTGATATTAAATGCCTTTTATGGTGAAATTTCATACTTATAGAGATGGTAATAAACAGTAAACCTTGCTTAGTTATTGAAATACTGTTCTAGCTCTTGATTTTTTTCAAAATATTATTCTTAAAGAGCACCAAGACAACGATTCTTATGATTCTTGTGATTTGCTCCTAGATCAAAGTTTGAAAACAAGACATCTTTTGAAAAAGATGGCAGCATTTCACAGATCACAGGACTGGAACTCCCTCCAAACCTCCTGGCAGATTTCTCACCTGACTATGACATCCACACTAGAGAAACCTGTCCAGCCAGCCAGAGGGACTGCAGAGAGGTGTGAAAGAATATGCTGTACCTTTTGTACTATTAAAAGCACAACCGCCAGTCACCACACTTCTGTAATGATGAAAATGTCAAATTGCATATTTCTTTGGCAGAAAAAAATCAACAACATTTTGGTGGGTGTTTACAATACATAAAAGATTTGAGAATGTTTTTGGATTTTCAAGAGGAACTAACCCATGTCTTTCCACAAAGATAATAGCAACTTGATAGTGTCATAGTAGATTCGATAGTGTCCCATTAGACTTCATGGCAGCCTGGAATCTCAGAATGTGATCTGATTTGGAAATTGGGTGTTTGTAAATGTAATTGTTAAAGCTAAGATGAGGATGTTGCACAGACTAGGTCCTAAATCTGTTGATGGGTGTCCTCCCAAGAAGGGGAAAGGATACCAAAGATGCTCATGGAAGAAGGCCAAATCAAGATGGAGGGAGAGGGGGAGTGAAGCCCACTTGCCAGGGAAGGCCAAGTCACAGCAGCCACAGGGCAAGCCAGAGGCAGAGAAGAACTCCTAGAGCCTCCAGGGAGAGCTCCCCACGCCTCGACTTTGGACTTTCAGCCTCCACGTCCGTGGAGAATAAATGCTTTTGTTTAAGCCACCAAGTTTCTGGTAATCAGTTAAGGCATCCCTAGAAACCCAAGAAGGCATGAAGTTGGGTAAAGGAACAGAAAAGAAGGAAGGAGACCATACATCTGCTGAAGTCTCAGTGTGACTGTGCCCTTTCATTCTGCACCCAGTTGAGTATTACAGTAATCCATGAGCATTATCGCCTCCACCCAACAGACTGAATAGCTGAGTACCCAGCAAAGTTAAGACACTTGTTCATGACCACGTAGCTGGTAAGTGGAGGACAAGGTCGAACACCAGTTCCACGTGGGAAAGTCGTGCTTTTCCCAAGTGATCATTAAGGGGAATGAAGGGCTTGGGCAATTATTGAAAGGTGTGGCCTGCAGAGAAAGACAGATCACATCTGGTTATTCAAGAGGGAAAGACAGGAGGACAAGTGTTTCTTGGGAGCAGAAGATGGTGGACATGACTGTTCCTTGGAGGGAAGAAGGAGGTGTGGACATGTGTGTTCCCTGGAGGCAGGAGGTGACCGCTCTGAGGCTTGTTGTCTCAGACCGTGGTGCTGCATGAGAGCCATCAGGGGGCCGCCCTCACCTGTCTGGGGTTTCCAGTGTTAGCTCTGTGGGGAGTGACCCCTGTACTTGAAGGGGGCATGCACAGAGGCTGGAACCGTTGGTTACAAATACACAGACACCAAGAAGTTCAAGATTTTCTAAAACTTTCTTATTATAATCTGAACTGGGCCTTCAATGCCCCCCTCCTTTAGTGACCTGGCACTTCAGGTGTCAAAAAGATGAGTCAAATCTTCCCTCCAATTCCCTGGTGTCATACCGAGGGAACTGGAGATGCAGACCACTCAATGACTACTGTCAGCCAGAGAAAGGTTTGCATAACAGTGTACCCTCTGAATTGAAATGGACCAGCTCTGGAACTTGTTCAGGGCTTTCTAGGTCTGTTGCAAATCAATACCTGTATCAAAAGTCAGATAGGAGATCCCTGGGTTTCCTTTTCTAATCCATGGCTCACTTTATGAAACAGATATCCACTCACAGAAGTTGCCAGTAAAGGAATTTATCTGTGGACTGAAGAATTATCTCCCTTGATTACCTAATGAAATCAGAATTTTGGAGTGGAAATAAGAGTACACTTTAAAGGCTTGAACCTGTTATATAACAAGAGAAAGGCATCCTGTGATCTTGGCAATGTTTAATATATGATGACAAAACTGCAAAGGTAAGTCATTCCTCAGGCTCCTCAGACATCTGGCAGCTCTGTGGTTGCCTTTGTTCTTGGGTCCTTTGAGTCTGTGTTTCATTTCTCATGATCTCTGTACACCAGGGATCAGGGCTCTGAATCTCCATAATTCCTGGCACACCGAGAACTTGGGCAGAGCAAATTAGCCATGGCCCACTAGCCTTAGTGAACATTACTCAAAGCTGGCCGGGGGGGATGGGAAGGCAGAGCATCCATAGATGGAGATAAACCTGGTTGCATCCTTCCATCAGAACGTGAGAACCGTACACCATTCTAGATAGTTTCTCTGTGAAACTGCTTGTATTCATAGCTTATAAAATCAATGAGAATCAGGTATAGGTCCTGAAGGAAAACTTGTCTATATTCCAGAGAAAATCATTAGTAAAGCATCCTTGAAAATGGTGATTATCCCCCCCCAGCTTTGTCTGTTGGTAGGGCAAGTCTGAAATTTCAGCCACTTCCGTCACTTGTCAAATGTATACCCCCATCTCCAACTCAAGTGGCTGATAATGGCCTTAATTATAGTACATTTAAGCTCCAAAAGGGGGGAAGAAGAAGAGAACACGGCTTGGTTCCAGCTTACTGGTCAAAGCCAATTTTAAGTGATTTATTTTGTTTAAGAAATAGCAATTCCATGCAGACTGAAGATCAAATAACTGGTGTTTGTTAGAGAAAGGACACTCAGTCCCAGAAATCTCATCTGGAGCAGGAAGCCGACGAGGCTCCTCAGAGATTTGTCAACTGCTGTTAGACGTGGGCGTGTTTGGCAGAGCAGGAAAGTGGGTTCCCCAGGGAGCCAGGCAGACTTCCACTTACCTGGATGTGGGCTCGTTCACAAGAAAGTAAGATCTAAAGTGGGGCTGGGGAGTGAAGCCCAGCCACGGCTATTCGGTTTTCCAATCCCCCACTCCCCACCAAACACAGTCAGATTTTTATTCCTATAAATGCCTCTGCACCCACCCCCACCGAAACCATTGCCTCCTGTGCCCTCTGGTCAGCCTGAGTAGTAGCAGGGGTTTCGAGTGGCAGGGTCGAGGGTCTGTGGGTCTGTGAGGAAGTTGCACACAGATTCTAGGTGGCTGGGTGGAACTACTCATAGACCCCCAGAGGTGCTGCCGAAGGATCAGATTCTGACCACCTGTTATGACTGGTTCCATCCTCTCTGTCAGGGTGAGTCAACACAGTGCCGAGAGGAGCAATCAGGGAGACCCCAACACAGACGTGAGCTGCATCTATTGGTTTCCTGGGCAGGAGGCGAGCTGGGTTCTCTCTTCTCCCAGAAGAAGATGTGAGCTGGGTAACTGCCATCAAGAAATGTGGAGGAGGGCTGGCTCTATGTCCTTGCCTGGATATGAGGGGCAAGCTGGGGTTATTAACATCCCAGAAATATGCAGGTGGGCTGCATCTACCACTCTCCCAGGCATTTTCCTGAACAAGTGCAGGTGAGATGGGTGTACTCTTGGATGCTTAGAGGTAAACTGTGTCTTCTCACCTCCTGAGCAGGTGGAGGTGAGCTGTGTCTAACCCTCTCCTAGGCAGGTGGAGGTGGTGCATCTGCACCCTCAGTGCACAGACAACCTAAAGGGTTAATCCATAAAAAGGATTGATTATCTATCTCTCACTAATCTACCACTGGATGTAATCCACCTGGCCTCTAATTCATCTTCATTTACCACAGTTGAGAAGCCAGGCCTCCATCAGCACCACCCTGGTTATCGTCGTATCCTAGGGACTTTGCCTGATCCCAGGTTTCTCTCTCCTCCCTGTTCACAGTCCCTCTGCAGCTCGGCCATGTGCCCTCATGGCATGTTAACTGCAGAGCCTTGGCACCTTCAAAGGCTTCCTGCAAGTTCAATGTCATGATCAACTGAAACCTGCCTTGGTTTTGAGGACCCTGCTTCCCCTGAAGCCTCTCAGCCTCCTCATTCCCTCTCCCCAACCTCATGACCTCTGGATGGTGGGCAGGCATCCTCCTCGGTTCTTGCCGCATCTCAAAAATCATGCCCTCTCCTTGCCCTCCCCTCTTACAACCCCACACTACGGGAAGAGGGTGTGGCCAGGCTGCACCTCCTGAGAGGCATCCCCATCGTGCTGAGGTGCGTCCAGGGTCAGTTCCTCCTCCTGTTTGCTGGCGATCTCACAGATGGCTCACCGGCTCCCTCTCTCCCTAACCATTCTTATTTTCATTCCTCAGAACGGTAGCCTGCATCAAATACCCCACTCACAGTCTCGGACTTTCAGTTCCCTGGCCACTCCCTCCAGCCCTCTCATGTCAGTCCCTCATGGTCACAGTCAACACCTGGACTTCTTGTTGTCAGCAACCAGATGGCTTCCATGGTGCCACAACACCTTTGAATGTTGGACAGTGGCGTTCCAACCCCACAACTCACTTCATCTTGGGGTAGATGGCCAGATTACTAATAGGATGCTGAGCTAAATTTGATTCTCAGATAAATAATTTTATTTTTTATTAATAAATATGTCCATGTAACAGTGGGAGCACACATGCTAAAATAAAAGTCACTTCTTTTCTGAAATTAAAATTTAACTGGCCATCACTTGATGTTGTTGAATCCGATAATCCCACCCTGGACCCCAATTCCAGTAATTTCTGACTGCACTAGGGGCTTCAGGCCTTGGCCTGACCCTTCTCTGGGGCCAACATTTCCAGGTCCGTCCTCCCACAACGAAAAGTCCATGGCCACTCCTGGCCTGCTACCTGGCAGAGACTGGATACTACTTACTTCGAGTCCCTGCCTAAGCTGTGCCTGTGCCTCTATGGTGCAATGAGAGTTGATTAAAACATTCAATTGTTCTGTTCTTCTAAAAGCATCTGTGCTCACAAATTTCAAGTAAGTCTTGACATTGCCCGATAATCCTAACATGCCTCTTTAGCAAATTATTTTTACCCTTTCAGAAACTGGTTAAAACCTAATTTTTCTTAAACCTCTTAACACCCAGAATAATCTTTGCTTATTCCTAGCTGATGATATTGTTTCCTATTTCCCTGAGAAAACAGGAACAAGGAGAGTGAGTCCATCTCCCGTCACCAAGTGAGCCACCTCATCCTGCCTGAGACTAGCCCTGTGCTCTGTCCTCCCTCCTCCTCCATTCAGGACCACCACCCCGTGGTATCCTGGTATCTCTTTGCCACTATCTTTAGGTCACTGTCTTTCCTATTGGGCACTTTTCTCTGTCACCATTACATGTTTCCATCTTTATCAGATTGTTTTAATCAGTACAAAATGTGTTGGATTAGGCATTATCTTTTGAAAAGTAATCCTTTATCTCCTAGCTCCTTTGCTGTAACAGAGAGTAGCCTTTTTAATTTATTCACCAAAGTAACAAAACTCCTCATCTGAATTGCTGAACCAGTGCTTCTCAAAATTGCAAACAAGTGACCCAGATACTTGGTTGGAATTTAGGTTCTGATTCAGTCAGTCTTGGGAAGAGCCTGAGATCTGACTACTTATCAAGTCACAGGTGTTTCCAAAGCTTGCAGACCAAGCATGGTGCCTTGAGGACCCAGGGTCTGCACACACTGCCCACTGTCCCGTAAACTCCTTCTGTTGCCCTCTTGATCATCATGGAGTGTGGTCTGGCCAGTGTCCTGGCAGTGCCTGAGCTCCCTGCACTGTCTGCCGTCCTGTGATGCCCTCCTCTTGTTCATCAGCTCCCCGTCCTGCCTCCTTCACGCTCATTGACTGTCCCTTTTTGTCTCTGGTGGCTTCTCCAGTCTTTCCAAACTCTCCACAATGGAAGGTCCAGGCTGAAGCACCTCTCTGCTGTCCTCCTCCTGCATTCTCTCTCTGTGCTGGCATCGAGATCTGGAGCTTCCAATCCCTCTACAAACCAGTAACTTCCACGCACAGTTCTCATTCTAATAGCTCCCTGGAGCACCCAATGCAGATGCAAGTGTTGCCTTGACATTTCCACCTGTTTCCGCCTGGATATACGAGGAGACTTGATATATGAGGTGAAAACAGAACTTTTAAATCCTTTCCCCCTCACTGTGCCCATTTCAAGAAACCAGGCCATACTCACCCAGATTTCCAGAGCAGTCCCAGGATATGTCTTTGTCCTCCCTTTCCCTCCCCCTCAATACCTAGGCCACCAGTTAGATCTATCAGGTGGAATCGCAAGGTCTCGTCCAGGTCTGAAACAACTTTCTAGGACACTACAACCTTTATCCACGCCTTATCCCCCCAACCTTCAAATGACTGCATTGCTCCCCAAATGGGGCTTTGTGCTTCCATGCTGCAGGGACATGTGTCCACCATATAACATTGTCTTCAAGGAGATCAGTGACAGAGGCAATAATGCCTTAAAGTTCCCTTAAGAAATTTTCTTCATGATATTGGGAAACATTTAATATACCCACCTTCAAGTCATCCAGTCATTCATGATTCTATTTTATCTATGTGTTATAGATGATCTGGAATCATTATAGGAAATTGTACCAAATGAGCTTTCAGCAACACCATTAAAAAAAGAAAAATATTGCATTTCCTTCTGTGCATTGAAGATGTACAGAAGATCGATTACAAATATTGTGCCTTCATTTCTAAAATATCATCTTGTAGAACAAGGCAATTATTTTTATTTCTGAATGTTTTCCTTTTTTTGTTTTAATTAGTTATACATGATAGTAGAATGCATTTTGACACATTGTCCACAAATGGAGCACAATTCTCATTCCTCTGGCCGTATATGGTGCTGAGTCACTCCAGTAGTGTAATCATACATGTATATAGGAGGGTAATGTCTGTCTCATTCTTCTGCCCTTAGGAGTCTCATAAACTGTTAGGCAGAGGAGCATAGGAAGACAGGATGTAACCTAGGAACTTGATACACACAACATTTCTTAGTCCACTTTAAAAATACCAACTCTGAAATCAGAAATCAGAGAAAACCAAAATTTTTTCTGAGACTCCTGAGGCTTACCAACACCATTCTCTGTTTCTGCTCTTACAAGTACTTAGGTTAGTTTGGTAAGAATGGAAGACAGATATAAGGTGCTTTATTAATTTTAAAATTTTGCTATTATAAACAGATTCATCCATACCTAAGTTTCTTTTCTGTTTTTTTTTTTTTCTCTTTTAATAGAGGATAAAATTGCATAGTGGATCAAGCTTGTTGGTAGAGGAACTGTTAATCCCTGGCCACCTCCAGTTTTACAGGCCACAAAAAGCCAAGAATGGTTTTTATACTTTACAATGACTCTAGTTTGGGTGCCTATGTGAGCAACTATGTAACATCCCAATTGCACCTCTTGGCCCACAGAGCCTAAAATATGTACTCTGCAGACCTTTAGAAAATGTTTGGAGAAGCCATACTCAAAGCTCCTCTGAGGTTATTTTGGGAGATCATATTTGCATAGTTCAAGAGGAAATCAAACAAGCCATATGCATATTTCAGGTACCCTCGCCCCCAAAGATGGCTTTCCTTGATTGACAGAGCTTCAGTTTTCTTCTCAGATTTATTTTACAGGAAACACTGAGAGCAGTTCTGGTCTCCTCAATGCTTTGTCCACAGATGGAGCCTGCTTCCCCCACAGATGGGCCAGGCCTCCCCGGGGCTCCCAGGGGCCTCACCCATGGCTTCCCAGGAAGGGAGGGTCTGACACATGTTTGTGAGGGGACATTTACTGGATTGTGGCACTTGGAGGCGGAGATGCTGGCATGACGGTGGAGGAATTAAAGGTGTGGAGTCCTATTTTGAATGCCTTTCTGCTCCGGTCTCCTAGCGGAGGGAGGGGACTGGGAAAGGTGCTGCGCTCTGCACGCAGGTGTCTCTCCTGGGTAGGGAGAGTGCTGGGACTGGGAGTGAGCCCCAGGTTCTCCCCTGAATAGGAATGTTGGAGACACAACTCACAGAAACAGGGAGAATGGCTTCCTCTGAGTCTGAGAAGTGTCTTTGTCTCAGCTGCCCAGCCTCATTGTGCTTCTTCTGAGGTTGCAGGTGAGAGCTCCTGTCCTCGGGGGTTGGCTGGTGCTAGTCCCTGTCACACCAATTTCTTTTTACACTAGCCAAGGTGCCCATTATTTGTCTGCACCGACCCCCCACTCTTGACTGCTCTGCTAGGGCCTAAGTACATCCTTCTTGGTTACAGACCAGTACTATACCCTTGGTGCCACGGTGCTTTGCAGTTCTCCTTAGGTTGCTGAAGGTTCTGTGATGCGGGAACCCTGAACCCTGAATGCAGACATGTCTGATTAGCTGGTGACGTTCAGGCGGTAAGGCGGTAAGGCGGTAAGGCGGTAAGCCCAACAGTAAACCTAGATGTTATGATGGTGGACCGTGGCCAAAATTCAGCACGAATCATAAAACATCTTAACTAAAGAAGGGTTATTTTATTCCTCTGTGACTTATATACTTTGTCTCAAGATGTACCATTATGAAATAGGTGTGTTCTTTTGCTAGTCTTATGGTCCAAGTATTATAATATCAACAAAGGTTTTCAAGAGGTTCTGATGTAGGCAGGCCAACCAAAAAGGAGGTTCTCGGGTGACTGACAGCCAGTCATCCTCTCTGAAATCTGTTTAGCCTTAGTAACTAAGGTGCACAATTGCATAGGGACTCAGCTTTCAAAATAATATTCTTTAAAGAATATAAAAATGGTGGTTCTTTATCCTTAAAACACTCAACATCCAAGAAAAACAAAACTATACTTTTATAATTCATTTTTATTTAGACGAAGATCCAGTCCCATTTATGACATTGGCTCCTGAAGTTGACACTAGGAGACACATGGCTTGGGGAAGATGAGGGAAGCCGTGTCTGTGACCAGATGCTCCCTCGTGGCAGTAAAGCAGCAGCTGAGGATCGTTTTTTATTTTACATCCTCTAGTGTCATAGATGTGTTCACAATTTCCTGATCCTCCCCACTTTATTCAAAAACAGAGCTAGGGAGCGGCGGGTTAGGACTGTTTGGAAACCTCAGCAAGGGGTTTTCCTCCTCCATACTAAGACCTCCTTTGCTGTTCAGAAACAGCAAATCCATTATGTACCAGGCACCTAGCCTGCCCCAGTGCTCTCCTGAGGGGCCAGGCAGACCAGGCCTCGGTCTCCTGGGAATCCAGTTATATGAAACCCTCATGTAAGGTGCAAGTTATGGCCTGAATTATGCCCAGCCAAGTCATGTGCCAAAGCCCCCCAGGACCTCAGCATGTGGCTGCATTTGAAAAGCAATGAAATCAAAATGCAGTCATTAGGGTGGGCGCAGCGTCAAAACACCTGATGTCTTTGCAAGAACTGGAGATGAGGACACAGAGGGAAGGACATGTGAAGACACAGGGAAGACAAGGCCTCCGGGCGCCAAGAGGAAAGGAGAAGGGCTGCAGAGGGGACCAACCCGCCACATTGCCATCTCCTGCTCCAGCCTCCAGAATCCTGCACACATGGACTTATTTCGCTTAAGCCACCCGTCTATGGCATGGTGTCAGGGCAGGCCTTGGAGTCTCTCTTCAGAACACCTTGGTGGGTGGCCAGATGCTAGTGTGGGAGGAGGAGCTGATTCTGGGGAAGTGAGAGAAAGAAGGACTGTCCACAGTCCATGTGAGGAGGACAAACACAGAGCTGGACAAGGCCCACGAGGAGGGAGAAGCCGGCAGGGTCGTGGGGAGTCGGCAAACTGAACCGTGACCTTTCCCAAGTCCAAGCCTCCACCAAAACTACTGCACTCATGAGGTCAATGGCATAGTTAGATTTCTTATAAAAATTGATAAAGGGACTGTTGTTTTATCTAGAATAATATGGGACAAAACAGAGATAGTGGATATAAACTTGGAGGAAGGGGAATCTTGAACATCTAGATTCACCATCTTCATTAGATGTTGTGGAGATCATCACACACTATCAGACCATGGAAATGGGAGTGAACATAAACAAGTTTAACTGGGTTTTCATCTATTTATTTATTTTACTCTCTCTTCTTCCATGTGATTATACTTAGAAGCACATAAGAAGGGAAATATGTGAGCTACGCATAGTCATTCAGTTGTAATCCCAGCCACTCAGGAGGCTGAGGCAGGAGGATTTAAAGTTTGAGACCAGCCTCAGCAACTTAGTGAGGCCTTAAGCAACTTAGAAAGACCATGTTTCAAAATAAAAAAGAAAAAGAGCTGGAAATATGGCTCAGTGGTAAAGTGCCCTTGGGTTCAATCTCCATTACCAAAAAAAAAAAAAAAAGAAAGAAAGAAAGAAAGAAAAGAAAAGAAAAAGGAGGAGGAGAGTAATATGTGTAATTAAATTCAACCGGACTTTTGGGTTTATATCATTGGGTGTGAGCTGAGTTCAGCATGTTCTGTGTATGTATGGGTACTTACATGTAGTGTGTGTGAGTGTGTGTGTGTGTGTGTGTGTGTGTGCATGTATGTGCATAGCTGGTAGCACATCTCACATTTGACAGTGTCACATCACCCTGCATCTAAGACAGGGCAGCTCTAGAAGATGAAGTACTGGGGAAATGGCACAGGGCTGGAGGGAGAAAACCAACTTGTCTGTTTTGAGAAAAGAAGCTCATAGTCATAATGGAACCAGGATCATAAAACTAAGCATACCCTTTCTTCTTTTTTTAAATATTTATTTACTTATTTATTTTAGTTCTCGGCGGACACAACATCTTTGTTGGTATGTGGTGCTGAGAATTGAACCCGGGCTGCATGCATGCCAAGCAAGCGCGCTACCGCTTGAGCCACATCCCCAGCCCCTACCCTTTCTTCTTAACAATAGCATTTTTGGGGGAAATCTGAACATACAGAGAATCCTAAGGAACATCAGGGGCCACTGGAGAGTACCTCAAAGGAAACATCATTTTGGGGCACCTTTTGAATGCCAACTGCCATCCAGAAAACATGGATGAGTGTAATATCTAAAGCAATTCATAAGGACTATCAGGATGATGCTTTAGAAGAACGTTTTAGAGGTTGGCACTTCTTGGCACTGTATAAAAAGAAGCCATTTGAAATTTCTGGAATGCTTATTTGACACTGAATCTCTCTACTGAAACTCAAGAGAACAGACTTCCTTTTTGTGTTGATGCCAGGTTCTTAATGTGCTCCAGTATTAAACAGAGAGCTTCCTTTTTTGCAAAGCTCATTATAAACTATTGCACTGGCTATTAAAAATTGCATGATGTTTCCAAGTGTGCTTGGAAGGGTGCATGGGTGGGGACTGCTTACCTAACAGCAGACTTCTCAAGAGACCATGAGCAAGGCCCCCTTCACTCACCTGCAGGCCTGAAGCCCATCCATTTGCCATCTTGATGGTAGTACAAGAATCATGACCTCCTGCATTCCATACCAGACTGCAGAAGCAGCTTAGCAGTATTTGTCAACACTGCTAGAACAGAAACCAGCCAACATTTTTCCCTAAGCAAGCAGGAAATGGCAAATGCAATTTTGGGTTTAACAAGCAAATCTGGGCAGGATTTATAGTCTCAAACACAATGGATTGTGATTCTTCAAAGCCTCGGGCTGACCTGCCAGCATCTGATCATCTTACATCAGACTTTAAAATGGGTCAGAGCAGAGACACTCAGCTAAAGATGAAACAGTAAAAGTGGCTTTGTTTTCCCTTCACAAATATTCAAGACAGCTAGACGTCCAAACTGCACACCCAGCCGTTGACGGGGGTTGGGAGGGGCGCACCTGCTTTGCCTAAGGTGGATCTTCACGTTGTGACATGGGCACCTGAATGCACTCGAGAGCCACTTCATCTAATATCTGATTGCTCAGGTCTCCATGTGGTGAGATTTCCCATGGAGCCTGGGCCTCAGCTGTGGCCTTCAACCAGGAGCCAGGAGCGTGGCTCTGAGAAGGTAAGCAACGGGAAGGGAGCATCGGCAGTTACCAGCCACGTGACCTGCAGTGAGCTTCTCCTCTTGGCCTCCACTTCCTTGAAGTAGGAATAAAAATAGTGCCTGGTGCATGTGGTTTTCATGAGGATTAAATAAAGTTCTGCTCAAAAAGCACTTGGCACAGATCCCAACACATGCTACATTTTCAATAAGTGAAATATCTTCATTATTTATTATTATCATTACTCTCAATGTTATTATTGCTGTTGACTCTTTCCCTTTAAATCCAATTTAATTCAGCAAACATTTATTGAAAACCAACTTTCTACCAGATTTCACGTGACCTTTTACTTTTTTCAGCATGTGTGACACCCATCTACTTCATTTCTTCTCAGATCTCTCACAGTAAATCCAGAGTCCTACAAACCCTCGGGGTTGGGAAGATATAAAGTTTATTTCCATATTCTCGGAACATTTATCTCAGCTTTATTCTTACCAACACTCATCTCTGGAGATTTGAAATCTAAATGTATTGTCAGTGCTTAAAATTTATGAAGAGCTGTAGACTGGGAGCAATTGAACATTAAAAGAATTTTCTCACATGATAATATCCATTAGAGTGTAATAGCATTAAAAGCATATCATAATAAAAGGAAAGGCAGGTATTAAAAGCCCAGGTGTCTCTCTGGATTAATAGCTGTGAAATGTTCAATAACAGTTTTCCTGTGTGAGTTACTGGCCTAATCTGTTCTGCGGGCCAAGAGCCAGGGCTGCTGACCAGCTGGTTCCAGAGCTGCCTGCTGAGCTGAGCTAGAACAGTCCTTAGTGCATGACTGGGCTGGGCTCCATGCATGGGTTTCTGAAGGTCCTACCATAACCTCCAATGTGGATCGTGGTATGCACGGGGGAAATCAGAGCGGTTCATTTCACTGCTCTGTTTAATATTTATGTCTCACTGACAGAAGAGCTATGTGTCAGGAGAAAATCATGAGACAAATGTACACCAAGGGACGTCCTGCAGAGCACCTGGCCAAGATTGCCAGGGTCGTTACAGCAGGAAAAGTCTGAGGCACCATCACAACCAGGCAGAGCCTCAGGAGCTGTGAGGACTAATGTCAGGAGCTGCCCCAATGGTCCCCAGACAGAAAGTGCATGTCGGGTGGAGGCCAGGGCAATGTGAATGCAGTGTGGATGAAGTTAGTAGTCACGTGTGGTATTGGTTCCATAATCACTACAAATGTGCACACCAGGCTGAGCTGTTAATAACAGGAGAAACTTGGTATGGTGCATATGAAAATTATCTGTACTCCTTCTATAATTCTGTAAACCTAAAACCATTTTGAACCAAAAGGTTTATATTTAAAAAGCTCTCTGTGATTAAATGTAAATAAATGGATAAGTGAACAGAACTGGAGAAAAATGTGCTTGTGAATATTTTTGACACATAGCTCACCATATGCTTTGATCAGGAACTCCCGGGTTGGAAGGCGGCATCTCTGGTCTGAGAACTGGGAAATTGTGCTTGCTTCACAGCAAGCGTCTCTCACTCTCATGGTGCTCAGCTGTCACACAGCACTCAGCCCACTTCCCAAGAGTCCCTTTGGGTTTAATCCAATGGTGTGAGCTCCCGTACGTAGTGTCTGACCCGTGGCAGAGACTTCAGTTAGTACCAAGCTTTTCTCATCCCGTCAACCTTCTCTCCATTATGAGAGAGTCCCCAGTGCTCTGGTATTTCTTTTGCTCCTAAGGATTTGGTCAACCATTACAAATAATTTTGGCCATGCCAATCATCGATTGCCCAACCAAGATAAATTCTCGAATGTTTAATCCTCACTGATTTTTAACCTTCTGTGCATCATCTTTACACAAAGCCAAAAGCAAACACAGATGAAAAAGAACCTGGTCGAGGTGTTGCTTTTTCCATGTGTTTTGGGAAAAGGAAAACAAAACCAGGTTACACTGGAAGAAACTCTATGTTTTTTTAAAAGAGAAATCACCCCCAAGAAATGAGTTTATCTTCTGCTTTTACCATTTTTCCTGCAGTTGGAAAAATGGGCAGAGAAGAATGCACTTGCATTCTGATAACCTGTGGCTCCTCCCTGAGGGCTGTGGGTGGTTCGTGTGCCCCTTTGAGCACCTAACCTTTGAAAACTCATAGGATGTGAAATTCCAAGCCTGCTGCTGCAGCTGGAGGCAAGAGTCTCAGCTATTAAGCTGCTTCTGCTCTTCCCACCATGAGATGTGGCTCTGGGTCTGAATTAGGGTCAAGGAAGCGTCCTGGAGAGTCATAAATGGACTGTACTGGGAAATAAGCCCATGCAGGAGGGACTGGCTGACCCAAAGCCCACGCTCCACCTGCACGCGCTGCAAGCTGCTGCTAAGACAGAAGTACAGGGTGGGCAGAGAGTGCGACATAAAAGGGGCAGGGCCAGGCAGGGCCAGGCAGGGCCAGGCAGGGCCAGGCAGGGCCAGGCAGGGCCAGGCAGGGCCAGGCAGGGCCTGGGGCCTCAGCTCTGAATCACCCAGAGCAGAGACAGAGACAGTTCTCTGTCCAAGTCTCCCCGGCAGACAGAACCCTGTGAGTGCAGATTGAAGAGGAATCCAGGTGTGCTGACCAGAAGCAGAGTCTTGACCAAAGGTCAGTCCACAGACACTGGAGATTGAGATGGAGCAGTTTTATGTGTGGCTATAAATATACCATGAGGAATCCCATTATCATGTATAATTATAATGCACCCATTAAAATCCAGCCGAGATGTTTGAGTGTTGGGCCTGCATTCTCTTCTCGTGTGTGCAGGATTTCTGGTCTAATTTCTAGGTCTTTGATCAACTTTGACTTCAGTTTTGTGCAGTAAAATTAAATTATACTATAATTATATTTAATTTTTAATCATACTATAATTAAATTTAATTATATAATTTATAATTAAATTTTACTATACATGGATTTTCAGTTTCCCAGCACCACTTGTTGAAGAGGCTATCTCGTCTCCAGTGTATATGTTTGGCACCTTTGTCTAGGATGAGGTAACTGTATTTATGTGAATCCCACCACTATGTACATTCATAAGAGCAGAGTCCTAATTAGAATAAGATATAGTCTATGCTCCTATAATTATATCAGAATGGATTCTACTGTCATGTATAATTAAAAAAGCAACACAATAAAAAATGTAAAAAGAAAAGACATCTCTACCCAGAAGATGGCTGGAAAAAAATAAGATATTCTCTACAAGGTCCAGTACAGTGAAGGATTTTAACCTCGGAGGTCATTGCTAGAATTTCTAGAAAGCTTCCCAACGGTTACCCATTATCATTGAATAAAAACTGAAACTAGAAAAAAAAATCAGCCAGTAGGTTATAAAAAAAAAAAAAAAAAAAAAACAAGTAGTGGCAGACAGAGTCAAACCCAAGCCAGGTGAGTCAGCGTCCCTGAGTTGGTGAACAGCCAAAGGTCAACATGCAGGCCTGGCGTGGGCCCAGGCTGGTGGCTCCGGGCCCTGGGATGCCCAATGGAGCGATCAACCCAGAAGGGCACAGGAAGACGGAGCAGCTCTGGCCAAGTGCTGATGGGATGTCCAGACACACGGAACACAGGCCAGGGGCAGCATACTGCTCACTGGGAAGGGGACGAGGGGATGACCAACCCCTTGGGCTGGGGAGAGGCATCTTGAGAGGTTCTGGGAGCAAAAAGCAAACTTATTGTGGATGTCTTTTCTTAATTAAAATGAAAATGAAATGAATTTAATAGAATATGAGTAGGAAGTTCCTTCAGTCCTCCTACACACATCCCCAATCTCCATTATGAGTCTCATACCCTCATATCAAAGAAAACATTCGGCCTTTGGTTTTCTGGGATTGGCTAACTTCACTTAGCATTATATTCTCCAGCTCCATCCATTTACCCACAAATGCCATGATTTTATTCTCTTTTAATGCTGAGTAATGTTCCATTGTGTATAAATACCACAGTTTCCCTATCCATTCATCTACTGAGGGACATCTGGGTTGGTTCCACAGTTTAGCTAGCATGAGTTAGACATCAGTACCCTAAGTACATGTATGAAGGCACAAATGGTGTGAAAATACTTTGTGTACATCAATGACTCAAAAAATTGTGTTCTATATGTGTAATGTAAAATGAATTGCATTCTGCCATCATGTATAACAAATTAGAATAAATAAATAATTTAATAAAAAGCACAAACAGAATATGAAAAGAAGAAAAATTTCCAACTTATTATTCTGAAATAATTTCAAGGTGATAGAAAATGTTTCAGAACAATAAAATTAAATTCTATATTCTCTCTTTTTTTAAAAAAAAAAGAATATGGGCAGCAAATATGAACACAAAGTAGGTGAAGGAAGCATTATTGAAGAAAAGGTTGAGAAGCAGAGGAACGAGGAGTCTCCAGGGTAGAGGTGGCATTGGGAGCTGTAGGTGGGCATCACTTTGCTCAGAATGTATATGAGGCTAATAGAAAAGAAGGTGCTCTTTCTCTTTGGCCTGTAGCTTTGCCACACATTTGAAAATGCATAGAATGATTTCATGAGAATTTTCTTCAAATGAAACTGTAAAACTATGATACAGAAACCAGATTAAGCAGGCGTTGAGATGGGAGGATTCTTCCTCTCCACCCATGGTGACCCTCTCCCTGCAAGCTGCCTGTGTTGAACATGGATGAGGGACCGTAAGAAACAAGATGTGTGGAAGTTTCTGTCTGAAGTTCTCTAATGTGCAATGTACTTGAGATTGGGTTTCTAGAACAAATCAACATCTATCACCAGTGGGAGTAGCACAGCATGCAATTTGTTTTCAGTGAACACAAAATGAAGAATATATCACTAAAATGGACTATTGTGGTAGCCCAACTAGAAGATGACTTAGTAAAGTCATCATGGCAAACGAGAGGCTACCTCCCTATCACTTAATGTAGGTGGTTTCCTGTGTATCTATTAGGATTAGTTTTGACTTAAATTGAAAGAAGAAAGGTGGAAGTTTACTTATTTGGGTTTCCAGAGAAGGCTAGGAGCAAGCAGTGTGGGGCCACACGGTGACGGTCAGGACCGCTGCCCCATCTGCAGACTCCCTCCACCATTCTCCCATGTGGCTTCTACTCACGGCCTCTGGCACTTTAGCCAGAAGGAAGGAGGCAAGACAGTTGCCTGAAGTAAGCAAAGTGGGCTCCTTCTGCATGGCCAGGCCCAGCTGCAAGGCCTAACTGGGAAATGTAGACGTCTTATAACTGACCACACAGCCAGCCGAGAACCGAGGTCTTATCTCCAGAGAGGAAGGTAGAGAAGGGGCACTAGGACCCTAGTCATTTGCTCCCTCACTATGCCCTTCAAGATTGAGATAACTCGATTTTTAAGAGTCTTAATTTGTGTGTGTGTGTGTGAGTGTGTGTGTGTGTGTGTATTTTTTGTCCTTCAAAATACTATGTGTTCAGTCTGTATATTGTATCAGGCACTTTTCTAGGTAACAAGGAAACATCAGTGAATAAGAAACAAAGAAACAAAACTAAACTTTGTCCTCATAGAGCTTAAACTGTAATAAAAACTGGCTCTGTTTCCTTCTTTGGATTAGGCCAACGTTGCATCAGAACTAGGGCAACAGGTACACCAACCACATTTTTTATGACTGAATTGAGGCCAGAGCTTGACAGTCCATTCAATCAGAATATCTTGCTTCCTGACATGTGCACTTTAAACATTTTCTACAAAACAGGTAATATATTTACTATACAAGACAAAATTATAGTTTAAATAATGTGCTTAACTGGATTACAAACATGGTCAAAAGCCAAAGTTTCCATTATGCCACATAATCTCTTGTGCATCCTTAAACTGCAGAATGGATAGTTCATGGGCTTATAAATAGCAACAGACACAAGAGGGACAGATGCACTCCTGACACTGCATCTGCAGCTAGATTTCTCCCTATTCTTTCCTGAGTGGCATAGAATTACATCATACCCTGCCCATTGTGAGCTGATAACTCCATGTTACACACAAAGCCTCCCTGAATAATTATACTGTTTTTGAGCAGTCGTGTTCTTCTGCCAAGGAGCTGTACACAACAGAAAACAAACTATTCTGATTGGCCATGTCAAGCCAGGACCTGATGCATCCACTGCTTAGTTTCATTACAAAAGGACACGGTGGGTGCACCTGTTGCCCCAGGTCTGAGTAAAGACACACACTCTTTCTAAGCTGTAAAATGTTAATAAAAGTGTCAGGAGTGTGTTAACATTATTGATGAAATGTGAATTCCTTGAAAAATATTATTAATTAGGCTGATATTTTATAATTTGCATGGACTATGATTTATGTTATCTTTTAGAAAATATAATCATTCAAACACATTTTTTTTTTATTTGTAGTAGAGAAGCTTAGTTGACCTTTCTACAAATCTTGACAATTAGTGGTGAAATGAGAGATGCCTTATGAGAAGAACACAGGGTGTGCTTTTCTGCCTTCCTAAGATAAACAGAAATCCAATACCAGGCAGAACGTTGTGAAGGCAATTAACCTGCAGAGGGGACAGGCCACCCTCTCCCCAGCAAGGGCTGCAATCTCTGTAGCAAGTGCTGATTCGATTTGCCATGGAGCCTTTCATTTTCACCAGTGAAAGAGCCAAAGTTATTTTCCCTGGATAAATTTCATATTTCTCCAGAATAACTAGAGAAATATAACTTCAATAAAAGTTTAAAAATCAGGTTGAGCAAGATGACTAGAAAATGTCCCCTGGTTATGGTAGCACAAGAGATCAGAGACCTAGCCATCTCAGCACAAACTCCTGGATGAGGGAATGTTTATCTGTAAAGAGAGAAAAAAATGGAAACTTCTTCTTGAAAAGGTGCTGGGCAGGCCTGTAGGACTTACTGAGAACCCTAGGAAATTGTGCCAGGAAGGCGGATGAGGCTGTGAAAGACAGGAGTCACCACAGAGCAGCCTGCAGCTGCCAGGCGGTCACCTGGGAACGGTGGAGGGTGGTCCACGCATGCCCAGGGCTGGGTCCCAGGGTTCTGGTCTCTCCCTTGGCACTCCAGCACTCTGCAGAGCCAACCTCACCTGGTGTTGAGCAGCCCTCCTGGGGGGTTGACTAAAGTCAGCTCCAGGCCCTCTCTGCTGAAGTCACACTGGTCAGGGCCCCAGGCACACCTGCAGTAGACAGGGAAGGACATCCCTGGGGGAGTCGAACCCCAGAGCTTGACTTGCAGGAGCAGAGTCGGTTTTCTCTGCATTTGGACAAGGTGGAATTGTTTTATAAAGCAAGCATGCGTTCAAGTGGTTTCAAAAATACATTCAATGAATCCAGACCTTAAAATTCAAAATTATGGTAGATATAAATTAATGTATTCCCACTCAATACTACTGTGAATAGTTTAAAATAAGATTCTGCACGTTAGTGATTTATATTTCAGGAGACGCTGTGGAGCAGTGGAGTGGATGGGGTAGAGCAGGGGGAGCTGTGGGCTTCTGGGAGCCTGAAGTCCTTAAGGTTTCTCCGTGTGACTTTTTATTTACCAATTGTACCTGGAAGGTCACTAGTGATGGTACTTCTCCAGCTGTTTGGTGTCAAGGACTGAAGAGACTCTGTCTTGTGGGTGGAGACTTCTACCTGGGGAGCCTGCTGAAGATGACGGGGGTGGGAGGGTAGGCAAGTTCTTCCCCTGTGTGTCCTAACCTTGGTGTCTTAGTGAACTGTGGCTAGTATTGGCCCAAAGTATTGATTTTCCCATCTCCTGTTTTTTTTTCAAATGCCCATTGGAAAATAATTGCTGCAGGCACCTGCCACAGAAGCAGCTCATGTGACTCAGAGCCAGAGGATTCTTTTTTTCTCCAGTTAACAAGAGGACACTTACCTCTGTCCTTTCTGAGCCTAGTAATTGACTCATGTCCTAGCAAGTCTAGATAGTATGTCATGCAAACAGCATGAAATGAATTTGTCATCATTAATTTCAGGATCTTAAAACTGACTATTTTTTTCTCACTCTCCCTCCCTCCCTCCCTGTCTCTCTCTCTCCCTCCCTCCCTGACTCTCTCTTCCCTGTCTCTTA